>NC_142194.1:27979501-28281503 GCF_026936395.1 Plectropomus leopardus | reverse complement strand
GGGAGAAGGTCCGAGTGGGAGATGATCTCATCCTGGTCAGCGTCTCCTCTGAAAGATATCTGGTCAGTAGCAGCAGTGTGTGGGAATATGTGTGAGGAGAGTGGGCCCTAAATCTTACTATCACTCTCTCTTTGTATGTTTTTTTATTTCTACCGTCTTTCCTTCTATTTTCCTTTCATTTTTATGGTTTCTTTTCCTTACTTGCTAACCTTCGTCCCTCTTAGTAAGACTGTCTTACCATGAGCAAAAGTGAACAAAAGTAAAGTGTAAAGCGGGCTTGGGCGGTGTTATGGTATACCGAGTTATTTAGAAATCCCAAAGGTATGGTTTTTAAGTACCGTTATAAATACAGGTGCCCCTTTTTCTATTCAACTCAATGTATGTAGTGTACAGCTTGCACCACCAGAGCTCAGTCTGCGCTCTCTGCTGGTGGAAAAGTCAGCTGAGCTGAGAGACACAGTAACACCTAGTGGTGGAGGAAGAAGTAACAGGACTGTCAGCTGCTGGCGGCCAGCAGGCAGAGAGATCCCAGGGAAAAAGCATATTTTTACATCTAACTTACTGAATTAAGGATGTATTTAGGCTGCTCACTTATACTGTCATATACAGTTGCCCCAGTGAAATTTCAGGATAGTATGAAGGTATGAAATATAACATGCAGCCCAGGCCTAACGGTGCATGCCCACTATACATGACTACATGGGACCAGAAATCCGCCTCCATTCATTTTGTGTTAGAAATGACTAATTCCTTGTACAAAGCATACTGGGATACTTGTGACGCTGACCAAGCTGGCCGTTCGAGGAGAAGAAGTAACAATGTCAAAAATTCAAACGTAGGTCACATCAACACAGCCACTCAAGGTGCAGTTCCAGCAACTTTCTGAACAGTTCTGTATAAATCCAGGAAATACTTAAGTGAAACTTTCCCTGGGCGTGAAGTGGGAGGGGATTGTGGATGGATACAAGTGACCAGTGGGGCAGGACGGAAACAAATTGAGGCAAATTGGTCACATGTAGTGGGCATGCACTGTGAGGGCCTGACACACCAAGGCCGTCGTTCAGGGTTGGGTTGTGGCTGAGTGTCTGTTGCCTTTGTCTTTGCTGTGTTTCTTGTACTATTGGCCCTTTTTGGCCTTTGCCATTTTTTTTTGGATTCAGCATGTTGAATTAGCATCTGAAATGGTAGAGCCCGTCAGTGAATGAGATCACTGTGATCAGTAGTTCAGCTGAGCATGCGATAAGAGAAATGGAAGTGAGGAAAGTAAACAAAGAGCTAAAGTCAGGAAGGGGGTGTGTGTGAATCAACTTGTTCTATAAGGTAAGATTATTTACAGAAATGTTTCCTGGTGTTTCTTTTTCACCAGCGCACAAAAAATATGCATCATTCTTTCAACATTACTTTGTGTTGTTAATGTGCTAAGTGGGTAACTAGCATCACGAAGGTCTTCCTGTTTCCCTTTTTGAATGATGATTACAGACTACCAGTGTCTGCTGTAATTAGGTCTCCAGGAAGTGTTACAACTCCAGAGTCCATAATGTGCCATTGAGCTCAAAACCACGTTTCCCCATAGTTTTACACTGGGAAAGAGATCTCTGTTAATCAGTGAATAGCCCCCACAAAATGATTTGTTTCAGTATCAGGATTTTATTCAGTTGGTTGGAAAACATTTGGAAAGTCTCGAAGAGCCGCAAGATTAAATTGTTTTATCCCCATTCAAGTTAACGGCGTGCTAAGCTGGAAGTAGTCGGCTTGTCTCTAGTGCACCTGCTTTATGAGCCCAATGATGCAGAAGCATCACCAATTACTCAGGTAATTTCATCCTGTAGAAATTGAGCTTTTTTGGCTTCATGCACCACTAAGCAGCTTTCATATGAATGACAAGGTCCCGCCTCCGATGCTGTATCCAGATCCCATAATACATCCATGGCTAGTATGGAACATTGATGAATTAAAAGAGTTATTTCCTCTCATGCCGGTGGAGATTGTATGTGGGGGTTGCACTCATAGTCTTTGTAGTGTGTTCATGTGCAACTGTTTGGCTGAGAGATGGTCGGCCTTCATAGAAGCTAGTTTTTTAAGTTGGTTTGGTGTGTTTGGGTCTTTACGGACAAAAATGGAAAGATAATTCATCTGATGCATACTGTATATATACTCAGCAGCCAATGTGATAATCACACATATGTATGTACCTCTGGATGAGCTATGGATGAATATCAAAGTATGCCACACTCAGGAGCCAAATCAGAGTCTGTTCATTGACCTCCTGTTTATAGGCCAAATCCATCATTAGACTCACCATTTTACCTTTTTTTTGGACCAATTTAATTGGTCTAAAACCTTATGGTCACATACTAAACTCAACTATAACCACACATATGAATAGACTGCTGACTGCTGCTGGTGTTTCTGCCAAATTCATCTAATCCAAAAGTCATCACCTTAGAACTGTAAGATTCTATCTTGACTTTTTTTTATAGAAATAAGTTATTCCTATATTATGATAATATATATTATTATTCTATTATCGACATTATATGAAGTGTTTTTTTAAGTAATATTCTTTTTGGGACTTTTTATTTTAAAAAGGTGGTGAATTGTCTGCTTCACAATTCAGTTCTTAATATTTCAATGAATTCTTTACACAGATAGTACATTGTGTATGATGATGATAATTTAATATAGAAGTAGTCACAGCTACTGCTACACCTTTGTAAATAGTGTTGCAGTGCTATACTGGTCTCATATTATGTGAAAGTTGACGGTTATCATACCGAGTACATTTGCTTATATACAAGGGAGAAGAAATGCAACTAGGCAGAGAATCTCACTTGAACTCTTAAATTTTAGTTATTTTCAAATGGGAGACTTGTTATACATACTTCCTATAAAAAAGGTTTTAAGTTTCAATTATTGTAATAAAGCATTTGTTCAACCAAAAATAACCTTTATGTTTTCATTCCTTTAAGGGTCATTCTGACTAATAATAATAATCGAAATAATAATAATTTTGTAGTACTGTCAAGCAACGTTATTTTCTTAAACTCAAACCGTTCCAGCCATTTTGCAACTTGCAACTTTAATCCAAATGTAGTCTTGCAAATATATAAGTTTTATCCATAACAATAGGATCTAAAGCACTGCTGACCATGTACCGACTGAATGTATCAGAGCTATCTCGCGGTCTGATGCACTGGGAGCACTGCACACTCTCTGGTGTTTCTGACAGCTAGACCAGACCTGCCTCTCTGAATCACTAAAGACTGGATCCAGATGCATAAAAAAAATGTGCAGATTCTAAACTGAGACTGCTTGTACTAAAAAGGACAGAAATATGCATGCATTTCTTTTCTTCATCAAATGTATAACGCTGTGAGAATGCCTAATTTTGATTTTATAAATTTCAATAATTATGAAGCTAGGTGCACATTCACAAGCCTCATTTCCGTTCCCATTGTTCACCAAAAAAATACATTTGCACAGAGATACTACTGCCCCTCCCCAAGCTAGTGGGACTCATTACTACATTATTTGGTAACATTACCTACAAGTTCTAAAGATGTTTAATGTTTTATTCTGATGTTCAACAAACCTTTTAAGGATGAATTAATAATGTTCCTTTGAGGAGAATGTTTCAACTGCAGTATTCCAGGGGTGGAAGTAACAAATTACATGTACACGTGTTACTGTGACAAAGCTTATTTTACTTGTTCTTAAGCACTAAAATTGTTACACTGTAACAAGTACTCTGGGTACCTTTTAATTGACCTACTTGTTACTTTTACCTAATTAAATGTATACACAACTTTTACTTGTACTTTGGTAAAGTGTCTTTGAATTAACCTTACTTTTCCTTGAGTACAATATGCTTGTAGTCTTTCCTTCTCCGCATCATTCTGGGGATATTTTGGTGACATTATTGAGGTGACAAATCCTAGAATGTTCTTTTATAAAACATTCCCACAAAGTTTCATGATAATCATAGAAAGAACATTTGCAAAGTTACATTCAGGAGATGTCATCAGGATGTCACCAAAGCTGATGTGTCAATCAACAGGAGACCATTTAAACCAAACCAAAATAGGCCTTTTATTTTTCACAGAGGACACTGAGAAAAAACACTGGTACATGAACTGCTGAATTCCATTTAGCTTCTGTGATCTCAGGATCCCTGTATCGTGCACCCTTGCTCACTGTCACTCTCTGGAGTACTGGAATAGAACAGAACCCATGTTGGAGTGGGAAAAGTACAGGTGTCACTAATAACACTGACAAATTGTTTGCTGTCAGCATGGCCCATGTGTTTCTCCTAAAGGACGAGCAGAAGGTATTAAAAAAGGGTAAGATACACTAAGGACGTGACTCACTGTATGTCAACATTCAGAAGTGAATTTACTATCAGTTAGTATTGAATTTGATACTCTTCTTGTGTTGCATAACTAATGTTGTAGCATGTTGGGAAATGCTAATGCTAGCTTATGCCAGCCATTAACTAGCTAACCTTACACAGCGGTGAAAACAGACAGCGACTGAAGATTAGTGGAGATAGTGACTAAAGAGGATTAACTCAGCTAGCTTTGGGTGGTGTGTCAGCTTGTCACTTGTGCATACAAAATGAAGCAAGGCTACCGTTGGAAATTAGGTTGCTTTTTGCTCACCATGATATAGACAGTCACAGTGGCATCGCACGACATTTCCCTGACGTCAGGATATTGTATGTTCATGAGTGGATGGCATGTGTAAGTTGTGATGCACAGTGGTTACAGTTTTGGCTTGTATTGTATGAATTCGAGCTAAATGATATTTTAACATCATGCCCAAGGGTAGGGGGTGCCAAAACTTTGCGATTCCAAGAACTTCCAAATTGGATTTACCGTTTGGCACGGACCCCCTGCTGCAATTTATTTATTTTCTAAATTACATGTACATTATAATGGAAAATATCAAAAATCAAACATACAACTTCTTAATATATTTTCCTTATTTCATTAATAATAATCAGTCTTTCCTCTGCTATAAACATTCTTGTCATTTTATTATTATTATTATTATAGTATTAAGAGTAGCATACTTTCTTTGAGATTTTTTCTCTTTTGTTGGTTGTTTTGTTTTTCTTCATTATATCCAGTGTCTTCTGTTATAGACACTGTCATTTTTGTCTTAACAATGTTCAACAGTAATATTAACAGTAATCATTTTTAGAAGTATTTTTCTCTTTTCTTATTCAATCATTCATTACATGCAGTGTGTATTTCTTCTGTTACAGTCCTTGTCATTTCTGCCTAATATTCGTTAACATTCAACAGTAGTATTTTTGAATTTTTCTGTCTTATTCATTCAATTGTTGTTTTTTAAATAAGAATGAAATGACTGGCCTCAAAGGACACAGATTTTGATGTGTGGTGATTAAAAACATCTAAAAATACATATAAAAATCATTGTCACAAATTATGTTTTTAGTTGATTTTCTTTTTTTTTCTTCTCAATATTCCCCATTTTTCCTCTCAAAGTTTCTGTGGCCCCTCTGGCACCCCACTTTGAAAAACAGCACCCTAGGGCAATGAAAGTCTACTGAAGCTTTGTCAGAAAGATGCAGCAGCCCCTCACTGTTATCAGTCTGCAGACTCTTATTCAACAATATTCATGTTCTCTAACTCTAAATAACTAAGACATAATCTGCCAGCAGTTTACCTCTTTCTGTCTGTGTACAGCAACAGCAAACTTGTGTTTATTTTTTTATTTGTTGTTTTACTTGTGTCCCTTCGTATCATTTTTTGTCCTCTCTCTAAATTCAGAGGTTTTTTGCAGGTTTGTGAACACAGTGCAGGCGGAGCTCTCCATGTGTTTGTTTTCCCTTAGCAGCTGAATGTGACTTGCGAGTTGGATAATTGACCTGTTGATCCGGTCAGAGCTGATCAGATTGATAGATGAGACAGCGAATGCTGCAAGAGAATGCATCATTTTAAACCCAGCAGAATGAACGCTTAAGTTTCACTTTCATTACGCCTAATTTTCTGCTGCTCCATCTGTGAATAGAGTTCTCTCTGTGCATTGAGAGTGTGGTGCATTGAAGACACAAATGGATTATAGTATATACATTTTAGCACCCCTAATAATTGTTCCAGTTTCAAAAATAATTTACACTAATGTAATGTGCCATGATTGACATTGTACAGAATGCTGTGCACCTTGCAAAAATAAACATGATCAGTGAAATTTGCAAACATCCTTAAAAATAAAATAATTTATTCGAAGGTTACATGTCTCACCTTATTTTTAACATTTACCTTCATGTAACCTGCAGCTATCCCGGCTAAAACCGTTTGTGTGCCTGGTCTGAGGAATACGTGAGGTGCACATTCTTCATTTATAAATGCCAGTTAATGTGTGGAAAAAAGGCACATGCATTGTTTATACATCAGGCCCCTGGACTCAGATTCAGGAACACCCTTAGTGTTTCTCTGTTGTGTCAGTAATTTGTTTTTTTTATTTGGCTCTTGTGTCTGTCTCCCTGCAGCATCTGTCCTACGGTAATGGCAGTCTCCATGTAGATGCAGCCTTCCAGCAGACACTATGGAGTGTGGCTCCCATCTGTTCTGGCAGTGAAGTAGCACAAGGTACACCTGTCTGTGTTTTTGTGTCTCTCAGTGTTTTGACTCCTCCATCATTCTCTTGATGCGCTTTTTGCTTCTGTACATTCTTTTATTGTGGCCTTTGTTTTGCCCAGATTTACCTGCAAAGTGGAATTTACATTTCTGGACACACTGGATGTACCTTGTTTATATGTGCGATGATATTCATAAGACACTGGTTAATCCAGTCATGTTTTCATGTGAAATTAGAACTAACTTTGTAGTGCAGTGAATAATCACGATTCAAGATCTAAGAGCTTCATTACCATTATGCAAGCCTAATGACATTTCAAATGCATCATCCTCAAATGGTGCATGCAATTAGAAATTGCAAAGAAGAGGATAAAGCACACATGTAAAAGATTAGAAATATTCTGTGATAAAATCAAACCAATAGAAGATCAAAGTGCAATATTAATCTTGTAAACTAAAGCATATCCTAATCATGCCTGACCTTTTTTTCTAGCCTAATTTATTCCAGGGTCTTGCAGATGTGAGCATCTCCTGAGTTTCATTTTGCAATGGGAAAATGGTGTTTATCAACATCATTATTAAAAATCTAGAGTTTTTGGTCTAAATATTGAGTTTGAGTATATGTTTTTTTAGTCACTTTTCCCAGTGTGAACACACTACACAGTTAAAACCTGCAGTCTGAATATGCAGCATGGAATTAGGACCCTGCAACTTTCTCTGGTTGCTGCCTGTTGTCTGTCAGGGGATGCAATTCCCAAAATGCTTAGGTGTGATTTGAAGACACAGGTGTTTTTCATTTGGGCAGTCAGCTCTGCTGGTCTTTATATATCTGAACAGGTGGGTTTCAGAAGTGCTTATCCATGTTGTGTTTGATACTGCAGTCGTTGTCCCACATCAGCAGTCAGGTTCATCAGAGTGCTCAGATGAGTTCTAAATTGGTCAGCAAGGTGGCACATTTACCAACTCTGGTGCTTTTATGCAAATCTGAATGTCTATTTCTCTGTAGTATGATTAATGTGCTGAGTCCCACAGTCTGTATTATCTGTCCATGTCCCTTTCTATCTCCAATGTCACTCTCTCCCTGTCTGCTCTCTTTTCTGCAGGTTTCCTGATAGGAGGGGACGTCCTGCGCCTCCTTCACGGTCACATGGACGAGTGCCTAACTGTTCCATCTGGAGAGCACGGGGACGAGCAGAGGAGGTAATGAGAACTGAAAATTACAACTGGACCTATGGTATAGGGGCTCAAGATTGTCTAAAGAAAAAACGAACAAATCTATATCCATATTATTTTTCAATAACATTGCACAAAACAAACAAGCCTCTATAAAAATACACATGCAAACATACAACATATAATAACAGTAATAGTGTATAGCGTAAGCTGAATCAAGAAAATGTAAAAAAAAAAAAGGTGACTAAAAAGTTTATAAAAAAAGAAAATAAGTAATTAAAAAAATTACTTAAAAAAATTAAAATAAAAATTAAAAGGAAAAGAGATTAAGAGGGTGATGGATGCAATCTTAGCTCTTTTCAGAAGATTACATATGATTAAAGTGATCTATAAAAGGTTGCCAAATTTTGTTTTTCAGAGATAATTATCGGAGTTTCAAGTGTTTCATTACATTATTGATTAGATTTGAATGTGTTGATGCATTTCTCTGTATCCAGTTGAGTTGGCTTAACCTGCGGGCTGGAAGGCTGACAAATAATACCATTTTGTGTTCCACACTGTTTCTTTACTATGTTCGAGTCTATAACTCCTAGAACCGCCATCCGAGGATCAAAGTCAGTAGGTCTTTATATAATTCTTGAAGTCTGAGAAATATTGCACCGATAATTTAATATCCTTTGCCAACTCCACAACATATGAGCTACTGATGCTGGTGCTTTCAAAGAAAATGATCTATTTCTGGAAATATCCGATAAAGTTTTTGTTTAGACAGTGTAATCGAAGTATTACTTACAGTCGCAGAAGGCCATGTTTTGCACACACTGAAGGTTTATGAATCTGTTCTGGGGCTATCCCCCACTGGTCTTCTGTGATCTCTCTACCTCGGTCATCCTTCCAAGCTGATTTCAAATGTTCCATAGTTGTTATCCACATCAACTGAGACAATTTCTCATATATATTTGATATGCCTCCTTTCTTGTGAGGATCTTAAAAAAGTACCTCTTCCATTGATGACTGGTTAAGGGAATCAGGATACAATGGATTATTTTGCTTAACTACATTCTGTACCTGCACATACTTGGAAAAAAAAGTGAAGATTATCATTTATTTACAGTTTACAATGTATCTGCCTTGGTTTTATATGAAATAGTTTAATCTCACTGATTCGGTGAAGACATCAGATTACACATTCTTTAACAGGTCTGCAGGGGAAGTGTAGAACACTGAATGAGTAAATGTCCATTAATGGTTGTCATTCAGTTATACACATTGAAAAGAGACACAGGACCTGGAGACCGCAGTGTATAATCCCTCAAAACATCATTTGGACATAATAAAACAAGATACTCATGATTTTGCAAGTCTTAGAAGTTGTAATTGAAATTCCAAGCATTGTTAGGCCAATCCATAACCACTGTAAGGCTATGAAATGAAAATCTGTATTTTTGCCTGTTTCAATTGAGAAATTCTGACCTCTGATTTTAACTGGAACTCAGCACAAAAACAACAACAAGACTTACAGACCAGTCTGACATACACTATCTCTATGAAACTAGATTTATTTGCCTGTGGTGTTTATTTACAGCAGCTCATTTACAGGATAGGATGCTGTAAGATATTATTTTTGGTGAAGATTTAACACAAACATGGCCATGCAAAATAACTCAGCATCTCTTGCTTAGTTTAGACCAATAGACACACAATATTCAACTTCTTTTCTTTTTTTTTTTGAGGAAAGTCCTAGGGCCTGCAGGGAGAGAATGTAGCAACTCTCATTACAGACTAAGCTCTCTACTGTGACTAAGACATGAGGACTATTAATAATTATAGTATTAAGATGTTCCCAAAGGGGACAGCCATGTTGTTAAACAGAGGGGATGAGAGTGACTGTGTTCTCCTCCTGTCTGTCTGCTGAGCTTTGTTACTGACTCATCCAGGTAGTAACATACCCAGATGTACATATGCCCTCGCATTGTAGTAGAAGAGGTGACTTTAGGGCTGTGACGGAATAGAGTTTTTGTCACCGCCGTGATGGAGTAACGTATTACCACTGTTTTGCAGTTTACCCCCACCATCATCACGCTGCTCTTTGGCCACAGCCAGCATCCTTTAGGAGCGCATCTTTAATATGGTTTCCAGGGTCGTTGTCCCTGTATCTTGAGTCAACGAATGGGGCCCTTTCCAAAAAGGTGCTGTGTAGTACGTATGCTGTGTTTGCCTTCTAAAACTTTGGCAATTTTTCTTTCAGGGTTGTGAGTCAGCTCCGTTTCTTCAGAGCTGCATTAACCGATTCAAGGACTTCAAGGTCCTGTCATGTCGCAATCAAATCTTGGCTGCGTAGGTCTTCACTGTTGAACCAACCAACTGGCGTCAACTGTATGGCCGCTGTGCTGGCCTTCCTTGGTGGTTAGAGAGTTTGGGTACATCCCATTTCCTTATCTCGCATCCACGTTTCCCTCACTCTCTTCCTCGTGTGTTAGTCCCACCCACAGGAGATGCGAGCAGAGGAGCCGAGGATGAGATGCGAGGAGAAAGACATCACTTTAGTCAAACCAGATGCCCCTTCCTCTGGAGCGTCACGTGAAGCAACGTCTGTTTCTGATGACGGCGGCAGCTGATCGCAGCTGGATCAGCTGTCAGTCAGCTGTCAGTCAGCTTTATTAACGGATGTACAAACTTCTAAGTGCAGTTATATGATTTATTCAATATTTGCATCTGTCTCTCTTGATATTCTAATTTTAAACCCATTATTTAATAACCCAGAATATGATCATGGTGTCTTTTTAGAAATCAGGAAACATTAACATATAAAACTTGGGAGTGATGGAGTGATGTTGCGATGTGTCAGATGAGTCTGATCAGCTGTAGCTGCAGTGCTGCGCGCGTCCAATCATTAAGTGATATCCGGTCATGGGGGTGTGTCGGTCGGTAAAAGACTTCCGTGAAGGCTGCCCTCGTGTATCCTTGCTTCGCACTCCTCAGAGAGCCTCCTCCCTCCTCAACTCCTCAGAGCGTATTTGAGCAACTGGGATGTCCTTTGGTCTTGATCGGTTTCCGGATCAAGTAATTGAGGATAGAGGATGGAGGAGTTGAGGAGGGATATTGGGACAAACCCAGGGACGTTATTTCTTAGGGGAAAAGAGGTGCTGAAAATGGGAAAGGCACTTTTAAAAACATTAGGCACTGAGTTTGGACTCGTGTTTTTACTTTTAGCTTGGTTGAGGGACATACAACATTAAAAGGTTGTATTTTCTATTTATTTTAAGTAGAAAAGTCACATCCCAGCCACCCCCCTCCTCTGAGTACAGTCCCACAACACCGGCATGGAAGCTAAGTGTCCTGCTGTGGACGGGGCCGCAGAAAAAGGGGGGAGCAGCAGCAACTCCATCGTTCAGTGGAGTTTTTCTTAAGCGAGTCTGGTAATATTCATTCAATAAATATGTCAGCAGATAGTGAGACAGTGTGCGGGAGTTTCTCTCTTTGTTTATACACACCACATAAGAGAAATAATCCGACTCACGAGAAAGAAATACCCCATCAGCCTCATGGACTGTCCCTGATCTTTGCACACAGGAAGCTGAAGGCAAAAAAACAGAGGAAAAGTTTTGTTTCTTCAGATGTCACTGAACGTATGGAAGAAAGTTAAAGATGATAATACACAATGATTACTATAGCTGTGTTTGAAACCGTTTCCTATCACGAATATAGTGCACTACATAGTGTGTTCCCCATTTTGTAGTGGTGTATTCTCAGCGGTTTTCATTCTCATCCACTATATAGTGCACTATAAAATTCCCACAATGCACAGCAAATATGAGTGTACATACAATGTACCATACATTTAACTCTCGTATACCACAATGCAACGCTGCCATGTATTTCTGGGGGGAAAAAATTCCAACGTAGTGTCCGAAATCTTGTTCGTTTTTCCCTATATAGTGCACTATTTAAAACACACTACAAAGTGAACAGTGAGTGTGTGAATGAGGCAACGGTTTCGAACACAGCGTATGTTTATATTTCATATCACACACCATATGCATTCCTGTTACTTTCACCAGCAAAAAAATTTAAAAATATATAATAAACGGTAATGAGCTCAATTCCACAGTAAGCATCCCATTCTCGCAATATTGTGGTAAAGCGGTTACCTTCACAGCCCAAAGTAGCTTGTAGAATATTGTGAGGATATATAAGCAGTTTGTGTGATTGTTTCATCCCCCCCCCCAGGACAGTGCACTATGAGGGGGGAGCGGTGTCCAATCATGCCAGGTCCCTCTGGAGGCTGGAGACACTGCGAGTTGTGTAAGTACAACACACACATACAAAAAACAATTGGATTCCCATGTATACACCAGTCAGATCGTCACATACATACAACACACACACACACAGACAGATTAGTCTTGGATAAATCTCACATGTGCTCTCAGTTTTTTGTCTGCTGTCAAGCTGCTTGCAGCCACTGCTGGGAATTCCTCTCAGTGTAAAGAGTCTAGCAGGGGCTGGTAGCACTGACTGAACTGTGAGCAGCAGAGTGGTAGAGTACATGTTAAAAATATTATTAAGTTTTACTCACAGTGTGCATGTTAAGCATGTTAGCTGCCCTCCTTTTATTTTGCCCTTGGACATAAAAGATAAAAACGTCACAAATAATTGTGATAATTGTAACCAGTGCAGTAAAGTTAATTTTGAATTGACTTTGCTTACATGTGAAAGAGCGTATGGGATAATTTAACCTTCAGGGATTTAAACCCAAATTATGATCTTTTCCTCAAACCTCAGGGCTATCTGTTTTAAAGCCCTGAGGACAGACATTTTTAACTGCCATGAAACATGAATTAACAACAATGCCATTTAACAGAAGTGTAAAATTCGGCTTAGTAACTGTCAAGGTGCACAGACAAAACTGTTGTTCTTTGCTAGTCACACAGTATTATCTTAATACTTAATCCCATAATGTCCCATAATTGCTTACATATGTCATGGTCTGTCTGTTGACGCCAGTTTTCTCTGATATCCAAAATATTTCCACACAGCTGATTTATTCCAGAGTAAATAGTGTTCTCTTCATCATCTTTTCTTGGCTGCTTGTCATCATCTTCCTGCCGCTGTTTGATGGTGACACCGAATATCAGAATAAAAGCACATGATGATATGGATCGATGTTTTCATTTTGCAGCCATCAAACTGCATCGTTGATCAGATATATCGATCGATATATTGATCCCGATCGATGGATTGTTACACCTCTAGTAATAATTCTCTATATTTCAGTGATTGGAATGTGATACTGAAATAGGTAAAACATATGTAACATTTAGTGATGTCACCAGAACCGATACTTAGGTACCAAGTTGTTACCAGTGTTGTAAAAATGCAACCATACTTATTTTTCTCTAGTAATGTAGTTACAGATATTAACATAGGCATTAAAGTTCTGCGTCACTATGACCGATATCCCTCATTTGGAGTTCATAAAGGGCATTTATGAGATTTGTGTAGAACTGAGGAGAAAGGTGGTAATCAGTGAGTTGTGGTACTTCATTCAGTGCATATGGTAAAGTTTTAACCCTGGCTTATTTGTAGATGTTTGCAGTTAGGTGTCTTCATGTCTGTGTATTCTCATTGTTTCTGTCTCTGACTGTGTGTGTGTGTCCAGGTGGAGTGGGAGTCATATCCGCTGGGGTCAGCCGTTCAGACTGAGGCATGTGACCACAGGGAAGTATCTGAGTCTGATAGAAGACAAGTCTCTGCTGCTGATGGACAAAGAGAAAGCTGATGTCAAGTCAACAGCCTTCTGCTTTAGGTCCTCCAAGGTACAGAGACAGTGACCTCCATACGATGGAAGGAAATACTTCACACAGTCAACAAGTACAGCCAAACATCAGTTTTCACTCAAGTTTGTAAGGCCTTCCACAACAGGATTCTCTCTGTGACCATAATGAATGGAGATTGTGGTATTGTCTTAATTGTAATTGCTCAATGTCTGCCTGCCTGCTCTCTTATGATTCATCTCTGTTGATTAACTAATCAGTTAATAGATTGTTTGTGCCACAAACAGAAAAAACTATTACCAGATGTCAGACATTGAAATGGGAAAAAATATTCTGCTGAGTTTGGAATAAAGTCATGGTACAGCACATACAGTGAAAGAATTATAAAAACATAATATGGAAAACAGTGTTCACAACAGCTTCTATTTACCATCTGACTTGTTTTAGCTAATGAATACATTTCTTGGGTGACATTAGGGATTAGACAACATAACGTTAAACCCTTCAAGCTGAATCCTTGAAATCTTCAAATTCAGCACACAGTTGTTTGCCATGATGGCATAAACCAGAAACACATGGTCCTGCCTTAAGAATAACTGGGCCAGATGCATAAAACTCTGTAGATAAAAGAGCAAAACTGTGTGTACACACAAAGGCAGAGATTTACATACGCATTCTTTTCATCAGATTTATAAAGCTGTGTGTGTGCCTCAATCTGTTTTATAAATCTCTGTCACTTTGGCTCTGGGTGCATAGGCATGAGCCTCATTTCCACAGCCATAGTTCACCACAGATAGATATACAAATGCCCTGAAACATCGGTTTGCATATTGACACGTGCCATTCCACCATTCATTCCACCTGTCAGTGAGATACACAGTAAAGAACAATTTCACCAACTGTGTTTTAATAGGAGAGCTTCTTTGACAGTGCCAGAGTGTCTTCAACTTATATTTAATGTCCTTCTCACCATACTACTCACAGTTATCTCAGCTAAAGCTGTACCTAGCTGCTCTGATGGTGCACACATTTTCACCGCACATTTCTTTTTTATGAATACCAGTTAATGTGACAGAAAAGGCAAATGCATAGTTTTTGTGTGTAAACATCATGTATGCATGTGGCCCCTGGAATCTGAAATGATGAAATGATCCTTGAAAGCTTCCCTGTGCTATCGGGTAACATTATCAGATAACATATTCTGTTTTTTTTTCTCTCCTTCAGGAAAAGTTGGACCCTGGGGTGAAGAAGGAGGTGGATGGGATGGGTGTTCCTGACATAAAGTATGGCGACTCTGTGTGTTACATCCAGCATGTTGACACCTGCCTGTGGCTCACATACCAGACTGTTGATGCCAAGTGTGCACGCATGGGTGGAGTACAGAGAAAGGTACCTCGCTGCATTAAACCATACTGCACCTTTTAGAACATTTAATCGCCTGATTCTTTTTTCTTGTGACTACAGTCCATGTTTGACTTGATGTTTACAAAGGTGACAAGATTTGGCAGCAGATTATGAAGATAAAGAGGAACTTCACCCATTTTCAGAATTCATAGATGTTATTCCTATGGTCTAAGACAGTCCAAAAATATTAGTAAATATGAACAACTCTTTCCTAAATTTGTGGTATAAAGTCTAAAACTACTCCATAGACAATTAACACTGAGAGCACACAGCTGAATGCTCAGAGTATATGAGTACATTTTTTGTTTAATAATGACAACACAACAATAGAATAAAGCAAATGTAGGTATATAAAAATAAAACATTCTGTAGGTGCATAAAATAATGATCCCATTCATTGTCTTTCGAGCAGCTCCAGACTTTTTACATTACAACATCGAGTTTGAGACTTTCCTGTCTGGTTTGTAGTTATAAAGAGAGAGGCTCATGTTCAGATATGAATTAAACTTTTCTTGGTCATGGATATAACACATTTTAATTCTTAATTTAGCTGCTGTTCCCCTTTAATACTCAAGTTTATGACGCTGTGGAAGCAAAATGCATTCACTTAAGAAAAAAAATGTATCCTGTTTTTTTTGTTGTTTTTTTTAATTGAGATTATCTCAAAACTTTGAGAAAAGCTTTCATGCAGAAAATTCAATTTTGTTTTTTTTAAAGTGAAGTTTAGTTTTGAAACCGCACAGTGAGATGTCAGTTATATAGGGATGTCCCGATCAAGTTTTTTTTTTTTTTTTTTGCTCGTGATCTGAGTAATTTGATATTGATTATCTAATGATATCGAGCCCCAATCTGATACTTGTATTTACCTGGATAATACAGCTGCACAACTTATACTTTTAAGTACTTTCAGGCCTACACATACAGTTCGTGGATATTTTTAGAAATGCACAATTTTCTCCTCTGGTTACAAAAAAATTCCACTCCTACGGTATTTAAAAAAAATCTGCTAAAACAACAGGTGGCAATATTACGGAAGTGGATTAGGGCCATTTACAATGGAGAAAATAATTTTGGGCTAATCGAGATTGAAGTTGAAATGACGAGAATAAAGTTGAAATTTCAAGAATAAAGTCGAAATACAATTTCGAGAATAAAGTCGAAATGACGAGATTAAAGTCGAAATTTCAAGAAAAAAAGTGATATGTCGAGAATAAAGTCGAAATATAATTTCGAGATTAAAGTTGAAATGACGAGATTAAAGTAGAAATTTCTAGAAAAAAAGTGAAATGTCGAGAATAAAGTCGTAATATAATTTCAAGATTAAAGTCGAAATTTCGGGTATAAAGTCGAAAGGAGAGCGGAGAGCCGCGCTGACCTCTGTGTACTTGCCCGGCAAGGGCTGCTGGTGGCCGAGGTGCTATTACCGAGGCTACCTGGGATGAATTTCCAATGTTTTCCCCTCCACCTCACTACCACCAGCCACCACAGAGTGGTCGGAGGTGAGGCCCCCAGGGTGTGGTGGGATTGAGGCGGGGGTCCCGGAGGCCAGGCCTGTGTCAGGGTGAGCCTGACTCTGCGAATTTGCAGTTTTACGGAATAGCGTCACAGGAAACTGACTTCGGTGTGATACTTGAGTGGGTCAGAGTTTTTTCAAAACTTCCCATCCTATTTCAGGCCATCATGCACCATGAGGGTCACATGGATGACGGGCTGACGCTGTCTCGCTCACAACACGAGGAGAGCCGCACTGCCAGAGTCATCCGCAGTACTGTGTTTCTGTTCAACCTCTTCATCAGGTGGATTACACACACACACACACACACACACACACACACACACACACACACACCTACATATGTAACAACAAGAGGCAAGATGGGAATTAGACGGTAACAGAAGAGGAGGCTGTGGTGTGGATCAGGTTGGATTAGACTCCAGCAGCAGCATAATGATCTGAAAACTTAAAGTGACATCTTCTGATTCATGAGGATTTATCACGGCAAATGGTGATGCAGAGCTTTGCTTATGCTCCACGATAAATCCAAGGAGCTGTGAGAAATTCAACAGGAACACGATAAGTCTCCACTCTTGAAATCTACCTGGATTAAATAAAAACCTACTAAAACAACCTGCCAGCTACAGTAAAGCACAACCTCCTCTGTGCACATAAACTATCCAGTGTTACAGTACATAGCGACCATGCCTCAGTTCCCCCTGCATGCTTGAGAAGTCGCATTCACTCTGATGCTGTAGCAACATAATGCAAGTGTACCTGTGTAGAAACGATTTTCCTCTTGAATAGTGGCAGAAATGAAGCCCAGGGGAAGAGCTGGTTGCTCTGGAGTGAATACAAGGCAAGATACTGATGGTAACTTAATTGAAAGGAAATATCCTGCACTCAATGTACCCAGTATATGTGGAGCAGCGAGCATGCTGCAGTCTGCTTTAATGGCTTTTAATTTGAGGAGAGAACTGGAACTGTGGCACGATCCTGCAGAGAAGCCTCTACATGGTGTACCTTATTTATGTAAGGCACGGACACTCAACCTGCTTTACCCAGGGGCCACATTTACAAGATGACAGAAGACCAGGGGCCAGTTATAACAAACATTAATTATGTTTATCAGTATATCCAATAAATTAATTGCCTGTTAACAACCTTTCTACATTTGCTGCATTTATTTATATTGCAAAGAGCCCTGTACAGGTCACAGGGGTGTTTCTTGGATTTGAGGACTCTCTTGGCTTGGCCCGGGGGATCCTCCTCTGGCACTCTTTGATGTTTTTAAGCACCTTATTTATTTTCAAAGTACAAAAAGAATACCAGTTTGAATCAGTTTATGTCATTGTTAATCAGACACCAGCTGCTTTATTCTTGTTTGAAGTATCAGCAGCTGCTCTTGCTTTGTGTTGTGAGTTAAGAAGAAGCATTTGAAGGACTGTGAAATTTTTGTTTTTATTTCATTTTCCCAGATCAGAAATCTATTTTCCCAAAGATAATTTTCTATTACCCTGATACAGATTTATTTATTTATTAGTGGATATCAAACATCAAAGACTAAGTTAACTGTCATGAAAAACATCCCCGTTTTAAAAATCTTGCTCTCAGACTTTTGTAAATTAGAACTATATTGTGTTTTCTATTATCATTCTGTGCTCTCTGTTTTCATGGGTGTGTAAACTCAGCGCATATCTGTCATAAATTCTTTCTTCCCTCAGCAGCAGTTTAGGGAGTTTGTATGTCAAGGTGGATAATTTATCTGTCAGTCCAGTCAAAGCAGACTTTTAGACCCAGCGCAATTAATGATTAAGTTTAAATTTTATCTGCGTTCTGTTGCTCAGTCTGTGCCCAAAGTATACTCTGTGCTCCGACAGTGTGGTGCAATTAATAACTGTACAGTATATGCATTCCAATAGCACTCTTCATGAATGGTCAAGCTCCAAAAATATAAAATTAAAATGTGGCAGCACATGTTTTAATCGTGGCAGGCTGCCACAAACAAGATAATGTAGTGGAAACCGTGCAATCTGATGCACAGTTGTTCAGTATACTGTACTATGTGTATGTTTTAAGTGAGGCGCAGGGCCCTCTGAGGAGGAATTCTGGAGAAAACAGAAGAGAAACATAAAGCTGAGAGCTGCTTTGATCATTATTACTCACTGCTTAATATCCCAGAAGATGATCTTTAGATGCATCAAATTATGCCTACATACATCAAACAAAGCAGAGCAGCAGGGAGGAGTGCGTAAACATTCAGCTCACACTGACAAACTCAGTCTGAACACAGAGTCAGCAGCCTAAAAGTACCTTCATTCTGAACAAAAACACACTGCAGAAATAATGTTACTCCAGCCAGCTTCTAATTTACATCTGCATATAAATCAGCTCACAACAAAAGAGCAAATACATATATAATCTAGGAGTCACACTCAGCACTCAGACAACACAGAGTCTGATTCAGGTATTAAAGAGCAGCACCACAGCAGCAATGATCAAAAGTGTTCACTTTACAAAGACAGTGATTGACCTCCTTTCCTCTCTCCACTCCAGGGGTCTGGACACACTCAGGAAAAAGGGCAAGAGCTCCACTCTAGATCTACCTATAGATTCAGTCAGTCTGAGTCTGCAGGATCTGATTGGTTACTTCCAACCACCTGGAGATCACCTGGAACATGAAGACAAGCAGAACCGACTGAGAGCTCTGAAGAACCGACAGAACCTCTTTCAGGAAGAGGTAGGGAATATGTGTGTGTGCGTGCGTGCGTGCGTGCGTGCGTGTGTGTGTGTGTGTGTGTGTGTGTGTGTGTGTGTGTGTGTGTGTGTGTGCGCGCATGTGTGTGTGGGTGCACGTGCGTGCATGCTCTAAACAACAGAGGTGTTAACTAGAGTCACATGCCTTGGACTCAAGTCACAAATTTGGCAACTTAAAATCTGAACTGACAGAATAGAAAATAGACTTTGACTTATACACCAATGACTAATGACTTGTTTTTGACTTGAGCCCTATGACTTGAAAATACTTGATACCTTCCTCTAAGGGCAAAGATTTAAAACTATTTCATTAAAAAAGCTTGTAACATGTTTGAACCAGTTCAGCAGCATCAGGTTGAGTCACAGGAGAGAACCATAATTACTATTATGCTATTAAGCGTTTGCTTAAAAAAAAAAAAAAGAAGATATTAAATATAATTTTTTGCGTAGAACAAGTTTGGGGTGATTAACAAAGGAACGATTAACAGTATGCAAAAAATTATAATGGAGACGCAATTACTTCCACCTTTGTTTGAAATTCAAAGTTGCAAAGTCTAGACTAATATTAACTTAGGCAGCGAGTTAATGGTAATTTAATAGCTACAGTAAGCAACTTTTCAGTAAACTTGTTTTAAAAAAATAAATACTCTTCTTAAAAAGATGAGTTTTGAAAATTGAATACATTATTAATTCTTTGTTAAACTGGCTTTACATTTGATGAAAAGCTCATGGTTACCTGTTCAGGTCTCAAAACTCAAAGTTAAGGACATGGACCTTGTAGCTCTTGACTGGGGACTTGACTTGGGAGTTGCCTGTTTCATCCTTGTCTACTCTCCAGGCCAGAGACAGTTCACTTCAAGTCTGGCTTTAGCAAAGTGTTGAAGACTGCAAATGTGTCATTTTGGAATCTGTTCTTCATCTGCAGCTGGACCCTCACAGTGTCCCCAGTTAGAGCCTGCTGCTCTGCACTGTCTCTCTCTCTCTCCATTGTCCTCTTCCTTGATTTCTAAAGACCTTAATTAATCCAGCTGAATAAAGCAGTAAAAGCAACAACCTGTGTGTCTGTAGGGAATGATCAGCCTGGTTTTGGAGTGTATTGATCGTCTTCACGTCTACAGCAGTGCAGCTCATTTTGCTGAGGCAGTGGGGAGGGAGGCCGGAGAGGCCTGGAGCTCCATCCTCAACTCCCTCTACCAACTACTTGGTATGCACTTACACACATATTGTTCACACACTAGAAAGGATGTGATTACAACAGATTCTATTAGCTTCAACCAGATTTTACAAACGGCCTAACAAAAAGTGATTACTTAGCTATTCATATTATTCAAAGAAATGAAATAAAAACATGTTGCAATGAGAGGACAGAGACCAACAGATTGATGTAGAAATGGTAAAAGCTGTGTGTACAGTGCTGTGTTTTTGCTTTGGTCATGTCTGTGCTCTTCTGTCTCCTCTCAGCTGCACTGATCAGAGGAAACAGGAAGAACTGTGCTCAGTTTTCTGGTTCATTGGACTGGCTCATCAGCAGACTGGAGAGACTGGAGGCCTCTTCTGGTAGGTTAGCGTGTCTTTGAGGAGAGTCACTATGTATAATTGATAGTAATTGAATATTAAGACCTGCAGGAAACAAATCCAAAAAACTCTGATTAGACTCATTATTATGACAAGAATGGTTGAGATATTCCATTTCATCAAGGTACAAAGTACAAGGTAAATTTATTGTCATTTTTCTTAAATGTGGTTTAAGACCAAATTACACTAAAGTTGATCCTAAATCTTGCTACACCTTTTTGGCGTCGAAGGAGTTGAGGAGTGTCACAGCCTGAGGAAAGAAGCTGCTCCGTACTGGTGGTTTGGCAGCAGATACTTCCATATCTTTTTCCAGGTGGCAGCAGGGTGAACAGACTGTGTCTGGGGTGCTGCTGTCTTTCAGTATCCTTTGGGCTCTTTGCAGACACCTCACTTCACCAAGGTCACTGATGCTCTGTAGATGGGAACCAATGATGTTCTGGGCAGTTTTAATCACCCGCTGTGGAGCCTGAACTATGCCAGTTTGTGATATTTCCAGTCAGTATGCTTTCTATTGCTCCTCTATAGAAGTTAACCAGGATCTTGTTCTGGAATTTAGCCTTCCTAAGTTTCTGTAGGGAGTGGAGCCCTTTCTGTGCTTTTTTAACCTGGGTGGTGATGTGTGATGACCACAATAGGTTTTCAGTGATAGTAATTCCAAGGAACCTATAGCTGTTCACCTGCTCTACCTCAGCTCCACTGATGTAGACAGGGGTGTGTGTCTTTGCCTCTATCTTTCTAAAATCAACAATCAGCACCTTGGTTTTAATGATGTTGAGCAGTATGTTGTTCTCTGTGCACCACTCTGCAAGATTGTTGACTTCCCCCGGTATGAACTCTCATCGTTTTTTCTAATACATCCAATGATGGTGGTGTCATCCACATTCTTCACAATAAAGTACTTCTGATGTGTGGGAGTGCAGTCATGGGTGTACAGTGTTAACAGAAGGGGGCTGAGCACACAACCCTGGGGGGCTCCGGTGTTGAGCACTAATGTAGAGGAGGTGTGACTGCCCATCCGAACTCTGGGGTCTGCATGTGAGGAAGTCCAGTATCCAGCTGCAGAGTGTTGTACTGAAGCCCAGAGTGTTAAGTTTTCCAATCAGCTTCATGGGAGAGATTGTGTTGAATGCGGAGTCAAGAAAGTCAACAAACAGCATCCTGATGTAGCTGTTCTTATTCTTTAGGTGAGTGAAGACTGATTGAAGAGCAGTAGATATAGCATCCTCTGTGGATCTGTTGGTTCTGAAAGCATAGTGGTGAGGGTCCAGACTGGCAGGGATGTTGTCTTTGATGTGCTGGAGAACCAGTTTCTCAAAGCACTTCACCGGGATAAGGGTAAGAGCCACAGGGCGGTAGTCATTAAGACTGGACACAGCAGATGTTTCAGGTACAGGGAGGATGATGTCTGCTGCCTTGAGGCAGGAGGGAACAGTCTCTTGTGAGAGTGAGATGTTAAAAATGTCAGTTATAACATTAAAAAGCTGATCAGCACAAGTTTTTAGTGCACGTCCAGGAATGTTGTCAGGGCCAGCGGACTTGTTCTCAGACTTCAGACTTGAAAGCACTGAAAATTGTATTTTTCAAAATTTACAGAAGTAAAGTTGACAAACCCTAATGGCTTTGATTGTTAATTGTCTTAGTTGATTAGATCTTTATTTGATTTTTGTCCTTTAGATCCTTGCTCAAAAAGTCCATTGTCAGAGGCTACAGTTACATGCACACCAATATTTCCCTATTTTAACAACATTCCAAATTTAATAGGGCCATGTAAACAGCATATTTCAAATCAGGTTGTTTACAGAATTCATCATTTTCAGATAAAGATGTGGGATATGCCAGTATTATTTGGGTTTTAGAAGCATTGCATATAATTTGAAATATGCGTCTCAATTAGTGATTTTATAGCAGTTTGTGTCACGGCCTCTTGAATGTTCACAGTCGTCGCTGTGTGTTGTCATGGATATGTTTTAAACAAACCAACCTGCAAACAGTTTGCAAGGCTGTGGTAGAGATGCATGCAAAAGAAGTAGTAGTTAAATTGAACTATTGTTAAATATACATTATATGGACAAAAGTATTGGGCAACGCCTCTTAATCATTGAATTCAACATTTAAGAAAGAAAGGGTCATTCTAAAGAGCTCACTGAATTCAAGTGTGGTACTGTAATAGGATGCCACCATTGCAACAAGTCAGTTTGTGAAATTTCGTCCCTCCTAGATATTCCACGATCAACTGTAAATGGTAATATTGCAAAGTGGAAGCGTTTAGGAATCACAGCATCCGAGCCACTAAGTTGAAGGCCAAGGTAAAGTTACAGAATGGGGTTGCCGAGTGCTTAGGTGGATAGTGCGTGTAAGTTGATAAGTTCATAAGTAAAGATGTGATTTTGAGATTGTCAGTGCTGATGATATTGGAAAATCAAAAACCCAGCAATGGCCAATTATCTGTGATGCTGTAAATGCTGTGTTGGCAGAGGAACACATTATAACTGAAACTTAAAGAAGATGGTTACATAACATAAAGGGCAAAAAAACAACAACAAAAAACACAGTAGGCTATGTAGGCCATTCAGAAGCTGAATGCATGCAATATCATCCAAGGGTTTTTAGCATTGGAACAGTATTGTTTCTTTGCCCACAAATTAGTAATCCAATCATAGCTTCTCTAACATTTCATGATCTCTATAAAATGATATTTATGCATTTTTTTAATGTCCTCAAATTTGAAAAATTGTTTTCTTGCATTGGACAACAATTTCTGGCCTGTTAAAATGAGCTGCTGCTCTCGACCACTTGTATAATTTTCTTTCACTGAAGAAAAGCGAAAATAAGAAAACATTGGTGAATTCCAGAGATCAATGGGTACAAACAAACTAAGAAGAAAACCAAAGTAAGGAAAAATTGTTTGTATATGACTTCCTGCATGATGCCCAGTGAGGGGCTGACTAAAATGCTTTGAGATTTACTCTTAGAACAGTCTACTTTTAGCTTTAGAGTGATTTGTGAACATGGCCCTGGTTTTGTGGCTCTTTGTTATGCTCAGTAGGTATGCAGTATTTCATACAGTTACACCGTCCTGAAATTTCACTATGGTATATGACATGATGGTATAAATGTGCAGCGCAAACACTCCACAACTAAGTGTCATGTGTCTTTCAGCCCAGCTGCCTGTTGCACCAGTTGAGAGCGGACATTGAGCTCTGGTGGTGCATGCTGTGCACTATATACATTGGGTCTCATTAATGAAATGTGACCAGCAAGAATTTAATAATAATTATAATAATAATAGTAATTAACTTCATTTGTATAGTGCCTTTCATACAAGAAATGCAGCCCAACATGTTTTACAAGAAAGAAATTAAATGCACCAAGTGCTTCACATCAAAACACATGAAAGACAAAAAGACATAATAAAACCTGTTTGTAAAAACAAAATTAAATCAGAATAAAATACACAGAATGCATTTTCAAGTGGATAAAATCCACTTGATAATACTAGTAAAAGTAAGATAAAATTAAAGCTGCAAGCACCAATGAAAGGGCCCTCGCACCCCTGGCTGGGCCTCCAGCTAAAGCGGTCGTTCATTTCTATGAAAGTCGGATAATGTATGGAGAGAGTTTGGACCCTGGAGTGAGCAATTTCACATGGTTTAGTATTTCCAGACACAAATTCTATGTCATCTTTGTGTACATCATTTGTAGACCAAACCATGTAAATATCATGTTAATACAATGATAATTGTCCCTCAAGGCTCACTTCCTGTTGCCAGTAGATGGCGCTATTACGACTAGTGAATATTGTCATACAGATGTGTTCTGGGAGGGACCCTTATCAAACCTATGAAGTTTCAGGCAGATCAGACAATGTACATTAAAGTTACGACAATTTCCTGTTTTATGGCAAGACATCAAAATTGTACGCCAAGCTGTGGGAAAATTATAAAAGTTTTGCATGGACTTTTGATAGCTTTTCATCACCAAGGCATTGAGAATGGACACACCACATTTGATCAGATCAGATTAATCCTGTAGGACAAGATGGCAAAAGTACAGGGCCTGAAATCGCCAAAAATGATCAAAAAATTCGAAATGACCGACTTCCTGCTGGATTTGGGGGGTGGGTCCAAGAGGCTTTTTTGTGCGTCTGGGCATCATACATAAGTGTACCGAGCCATTGGGACTACACGTTAGGGGGCACTGTGGAGCCATTTTGCCACGACCATTTCTGAAGCCACCAAAACACAAAATCTTTTGCCAGGCCGGATGAGTGTACCACTTTTCATGAGTTTTTGAGTATGTTTAGGCTTCCAAAAAAATTATAAAATAATAATTCTTTGCTTTCCAAGAGGGTCCTTGCACGCTTCAGTACTTGGGCCCTAATAAGGATAAGAATGTAATTCACAGAATGCATAACATAAAATGGAAATTAAAATAATTAAGATATTACCCCCTGACGTCATTAATGAAATAAGCATAAAAATGGAGTATATAAAATGCATAAAATCAAGGAATACAGCATCTTAAAGATGTGCAGCAGAATGCAAGGGCAAAGCAGAAATTTAAGAGATGCGTTTTAAGTTTTCTTTTAAAAATATTTAGTGAGCCGGCTTCTCTGATATCTAAAGGCATCATGTTCCCGAGCTTTGGGGCGTAACTGACAAATGCTGCTTTCCCACTTTTCCCTTGGCTGTTTTTAGGAACCTCCAATAAACCAGCTGCAGATGATTATAGTGTTTGTAAAGGCAAGTAAGGAACAAGAGAGTTAGCAATGTAACTTGGTCCTTGCACATTAAGGGCTTTCTATGTTAGGATGAGGACCTTAACATCAATTCTAAAAGTTACAGGAAGCCAGTGCACAGCACCTAAAACTGGACTAAAGTGCTTTTCAACAGCCGAGCTGCAGAGTTTTGGATCAGCTGAAGTCTCTCAGTGGATTTTTTTGTATGTAAAGTATTTGCAGATTTATGTGTATCCCAGCAGTAAATATGTTAGTAGCTCCGATATATTCCGAGGTACTAGCAAATTCTTCACCTGCCTCTGACTGCTCAAAGTGCTTGTTTAAATAGCAATGCACATAAATACTGATTGTCATTATTAGAAATTACAATTTGAGTTTTTATTGTTGGCTGTTATGGTCACAATACACACGAAAGTAAACATGACAAAAGATTAGAACTACAACACATTTTGATAAATTAGTTGGCAATTAGCAGATTTGAGCTTCAGGTTAGGTTTCTTAAAAACGTGAATGGGTTATGAGTTTCCCACGGCAGTCATCAATCTAGATTTTTAGTTTCAGGGACTTTTATGCACAAATCTACTCACAGATTTACTAAAGTTTCATGAATGAGACTCAGTGAGATTTACAGAAAAGGGAACGCCTGTATTTGTGACTGTATTGAAAAACATACCTTTGGTATTTCTAAATACCCTGGTACCATAACACCATGATACTGCCCCAGCCTGTTATTCTGTTCACATGTACACATAAAGTACGTTTACATGATGTTAGGAAAAGTGGAATTATTGTGTTTGTCTGGCTAAAGCTTGACTTTTAAAATATGCTTAAACATGTCAGTCTGACTGAAATTGGATTAAATCGAATTTCTCAAAGCCAGAGTAACACCCAGATAATTCGATTAGAAGTTGAACTATTCCGTCATGTAAACACTGTAGTAGGACTTTTACTGGACTCGGTGTTCCGTGTGTGCTCCACATTGACCTCCCTCAGGGGTTAGAGATAGGCACAGTTCATCACTTATGAGGGAGGAAGGGGTGCTGCAAAACAGGTCAGGCATTTAAAAAATATATAAGCACCGAGGAGGGACTTGTGTTTTTAATTTTGGCTTAGGTGTGGGACATACAACCTGAAACGGTAGTATTTTATATTTATTTAAAATAAAAAAGTCACACCCCAGTCACCCCCCTCCTCTGATAAATAATGTATAGTCCCCCAACACCAGCACGGAAACTAACCGATCTAAAAAAAAAAAAAAATCAGTATCAGTTTAAGTGTACACTTTATTTGAATATTGTCTCCTCTTTAGCTTCAACAGCTGAGGGAGGCAGCAGTAGAGCAGCAGCTCTGCTGTTTAGTGGATAATATGATTTTCTCAGTGGAATCTGGTGTTTTTGATATGAGGGTTTTCAGGTAAAGTGGTGAAAATGTTCCAAATATAGCATAGGCTACACTTTAAACAAATTTAAATCTTTTAGGTGGTTTAAAACTAATCAATGAGGCCAGAGTTTGCATTGCAACTAGCTGTGGAGGACGCAGACATCAGTATCAATAAAAAATTCTATCAATAAATGGATTGTCCTGCAGTGCTTTTATACTGGGACAAGGACAGTAGTCCGATTAAATGGACTAATCTAGCTATGACCATAGCTAGACTAAACTGTGCATGTAAATGTGCTGATTCATACTGTTCTTATTTTGGATTTGTAGGTATATTGGAGGTACTTCATTGTGTGCTGGTGGAGAGTCCTGAGGCACTGAACATAATCAAAGAGGGGCACATCAGATCCATTATATCTCTGCTGGACAAGCATGGACGCAACCACAAGGTACCGGCTCTTAGTTTATTCTTGGCGGTATACATAGACAGACAGATGTGTAGTACGTCTTTATATCAATCAAGTTTTACATACTCCCATTACACAGTTTACAATCAGCTGTAACGTTTAGTGCAAACACTCTACATGGATGATTGTGTGTGATGTGAACAGGCTTCAGGAATCTGTGGGCAGAGCCTGAGGACAGCAGCAGAGATTTTTAAATTTAGCCATATTTCTTAACTAATCTTTTTTTTTTCTCAAGTGGAATACATTGTTGCAATCATGGAGGGCCCTCGCTGAGCAGGCTGAGATAACAAGACAATTCTCAGGGCAAAGAAAACAGCTTGTGACACAGAGCTGAGGCCTGTCCAATCACAGCAGTCAGGAATCCTGTAGTTCAGGCTGTGTTTTGTGTTTGTTGATGATATATTTATAACACTGACATATTATCTGGTGTGTTTGTGTGTGTGTATATCGTCTAGGTTCTGGATGTGTTGTGTTCACTGTGTGTGTGTCACGGCGTGGCTGTGCGCTCCAACCAGCATCTGATCTGTGACAACTTGCTGCCAGGAAGAGATCTGTTACTGCAGACACGTCTGATCAACCACGTAAGCAGGTAGACACACACAGGCACACCGTTCATTAAATTTATTATGTTCACAAAATCAAAAATGTACTTTTAAAAAATGTATCCATAAATTGAACTGTTCAGGATTCATAGTAGTTGTTGGTCTAACTCAGTGGAATGGATGGATCATTGACAGTCTCTCCTCTGCTTCATATTTCCAACAGCATGCGTCCCAACATCTTCTTGGGAGTCAGCGACGGCTCTGCCCAGTACAGGAAGTGGTACTATGAGCTGATTGTGGATCAGGCGCTGCCGTTTGTCACAGCAGAGGCTTCTCACCTCAGGGTGGGCTGGGCAAACACCAGCGGCTACGCACCATACCCCAGCGGGGGCGAAGGCTGGGGCGGCAATGGGGTTGGTGATGACCTCTATTCCTATGGCTTTGACGGCCTGCATCTATGGTCAGGTGAGGGTGTGTGAGTGTATATGTTGATGTGTGGTAGGGCTGTCAAAGTTAATGTGTTAATAAAGCGTCAACGCAATTCATTTTAACGGCACTCATTTTTTTTTGACTCGGGATTAAAAGCATGCATGTTCTGTAATTATGACCTCGAGCCCACCCTGTAGTTTGGGAAACTGGGAAGCAATGCAACAGTAATGTTGTGGATGGCAAACCTCCATGTGCAGAAATGGATAAAGAAAGGTTTTTCTGCTGTAAAGCATGGCTGGCCGGTTCTCTCAACGCGACTATTTACGACAAGTTATTTGCATTTGCTGTCGATGTGAAGTGAGTTACCACCGGTCAGTACGACCAGTCTCAAATACATACATAAATACACTTATTGGCCAAACACACAGCTGATTCACAGAGCCCTTCTTCCCCTCACCAAAGGCAGACCATGCTGGAGTTAGTTTGCAGTGGACCTGCACTTTCTGCAGGCAGCCAGACAGACAGCAGGACACTGAACATAAAGTCAGAACACTGATCACTGATAGTGCAGCTACATGACTGCAGCGGCCAGGCAGCCCCTTGGCATGAATGTTCCCTGCGTCACACACAGCCTCCAACGAGCTATCACAGTTTCTCTACAGAAATGTGCTCAAGTTTCTCTTTCAATGTATTTTTGAGCATGCAGTACCTTTGAGGTTATTTTGGAGAATTAGGCTAGGCAATTAACTGAAGATTAATCAAAACCAACATTCAGAACCTCTAAGAAATAATCTTGCCCATGTCGGTTATCTCAGTTATTTTTTCAAATTCTATTAATCGGCAGCAAGGTGGCGTTGTGGTTAGCCCTGTTGCCTCACAGCAAGAGGGTCCATGGTACAAAACCCAGTTGGAACAGGGTTCGGTCTGTGGGCGGGGGCCCTTCTGTGCGGAGTTTGCATGTTCTCCCCGTGTCTGCGTGGGTTCTCTCCGGGGTCTCCGGCTTCCTCCCACAGTCCGAAGACATGCAGCTCAGGTTGATTGGTGACTCTAAATTAGGTGTGATTGTGAGCGTGTACAGTTGTCTGTCTATATGTGTCGACTCTAGCAACCTGTCCAGGGTGTACCCCGCCTTCTGCCCAATGACAGCTGGGATTGGCTCCAGCCACCCCGCGACCCTTACGAGGACAGGCAGTTACAGAAAATGACTGACTGACTGACTTTCCCCACCTGGGTTTCCAACTCACGCATCTGGCATGAGTCTCACTCTTTTGGGCTCTGTTTCACGCTCTCACAACACTGAGGCAAATCTCATACCAAAACACTGCAACAACAGAAGTGTTGAACAATCATGTAATGCAGAGAACAACTTTGACTCTAGATAACTAGATAAATAAAAATGAAATAAAAACTAGGCAGAGGAAGACAGACCAATAGTCATATTTCTAGGTTTTTTATAAAGTGTAATAAAACACCAAAAATGATCATTTGGGCCAGCATGAATTCATATGAGGCAGTTTTTTTAAGCAGTATCACACAAGAGGGAGTGCTGCTGTACTTCATATCATTATGGCTGTGATTAGGTTGTAGGCATAAGGCTGAAGGCTGAACAATACATCCCTGGGGGTTGAGATAAAACAAAATGAAGTTAAATAAGATAAAATAACTTGGGATCATGAGCAACTTGGCAAGAAATGTTCCACAAATTGCTATAAATAAATAGATAAATAAAAGGTAGATTTAGATTTTTTTTAAAGCTAGAGAAAAAGGTCTAGGGGAGAAAACTATTTGTAATTTTCTGTAATTATCATAGTCTCATATTCAAAATCACGTTACATTTTTATTTTAATTTTTAGGCACTTTTCCAGGTCTTGTTTGCCTTGTTTTTAACCCCCTTTTTTGTTTTTCTGTTTTTAGTCATTTTCAGGTAGTTTTCTTGTACTTTTCGCAAATTTCTTGCTAATTTTGGGGTCATTTTTTTCTTTCATTGCTAATTGCCTTTTTTCTATGTTTTTCAAAGAAAGCAATGCAATTGTCTCAGGTTTCAAAGGATTAATTTACACAGTCAGATTGTTCCAGATGACACAGTCAAAATTCAGATTGTGACATGTTGCAAACTCAGAGTGAAACTGTTCCTCACTCTGCAGGCTGCATTGCACGGACCGTTAGCTCACCCAATCAGCATCTTCTGAGAGCAGAGGATGTGGTGAGCTGCTGTCTGGACCTCAGCGTGCCCAGCATCTCCTTCAGGATCAATGGCCAGCCGGTTCAAGGCATGTTTGAGAACTTCAACTCTGACGGCCTCTTCTTCCCTGTGGCCAGCTTCTCTGCAGGAGTCAAGTCAGTGATTTACCACAAACAGTTCATACCACATGGAAATTCAGTTATTGTCTGCCCTTCATTTAACCATAAACTCTCTCTGAAGGAGGTCGATGACCTTCACATTTCTCTGCAAAACTGCAAGGCCAATCATGAAAGTAGTCCATGAAAAAATAATCATGTTCCTCCTCCTACAGGGCTCCTAATGGCTTTTGCAAGAATCACTTGTGTCACAACAAAAACAACCAGTCAAAGCCAAGGAGACTGTAAGACAGCTGTAAATCATATCCCTCTGACAGGAACTCCTCAGCACTAATTGGTTATTTTAGTTCATTTGCGGTGGATTCCTGCAAATGCCCATAGAAGCACTACACAGAGGAGGAGAAACAGGATCTTTTTTTCCCACAGATAATCTGCACTACAGTCAGGATATTGTGAGGTTTTTCAGAAATACAACTTGAAGTTATTCTTATGGAGGTCTTTAGCTACAGCTTTAATTTAAATATGGACACTACCTCATTGGTAGAATTAAGCTTCAGTGTCACACAGAGTTCACATATTTCATGATGCTTATTTAATATCTGGTTAAAAGTAAGACTAAAGAAATAAAAAAGCTACAGTAATATTACAGTGTGATAATACTTGAATAAATAAGAGTAAAAAAGGACACTTTCTGACCTTCCAAACACCAAAAGAAAGTGCATTTATTGCTTCACTGCACTTGTTTTTTGTGGCTATTAAACCCATTAAAACCTGGATCTACATCAGTTTTTTTGTGCTGTGTTCAGACGCCTTTCACTAGCCATGTAACCCTTTGAAATCTAAATTAATTGGTTTGATTACTTTAAAAATGTGGAATAAATATATGCAATTATTGTTATTTTTAATACTAAACTTGTTGCTAATTTTTGAGCCATGTGATGTTAAGTTTCTCATTGTCTTTTCTCTGGATCAAACCAATCTGCTCAGGTTTCACAGGGTTAAAAGTATTTTACCCATATATACTTTAATGTTAAATTGATCAGGATGCTGAAATACGACTAGTCATACCGACAAAACAAAGTCTAATGCTACTTAATACCTTAGGGGTTTTTGTTGGTCTATGCTGTTTCCTTTAATGTTTGGGAAAGTAAATAAATCAATACATTTTCTCATGTTGAAATCATACCCTTTTTATGATTCCCCCTGTCACACTGCAGGGTGCGGTTCCTCCTCGGGGGTCGCCACGGGGAGTTTAAGTTCCTCCCTCCTCCAGGTTATGCTCCTTGCTATGAGGCAGTGTTGCCCAGGGAGAAGCTGAAGCTGGAGGCCAGTCAGGACCAGACTGCAGCCAGAGACCTGCTGGGACCCACTGTCACCTTGAGCCAGGCAGCATTCACCCCAACACCTGTGGACACCAGCCAGGTGACCCTACTGCCTGCTCATCAGCAACTCGAAGACATTGCAGTATTAGATCAATCAGACTTTCTAACATGAATAATCATATCAATAAATACAGCCTGCACAATACATGTCTAATTATGACATCATCATGAGATGTTATTTCATCCTGCCTTTTGAGTTCATTTAGGATATTTTTTTAATCACAGCATTTCTTCTTTCTAAATGTCTTTTTACATGATCTGTTTTGATGCCACTTGATTCAGTATAGTTTAATTTCATGCCAGTGTTCATGACACAATTTTTTTTAGTCGCTCAAAATCAGACTGAAGCAACAGAAAAAGTGTGATGTCAGAAATGATTGTAAGTAGTTTGTGTGTGTGTGTGTGTGTGTGTAGATTGTGCTGCCACCTCACTTGGAGAGGATCAGGGAGAAGCTTGCAGAAAACATCCATGAGCTGTGGGTGATGAACAAGATCGAGCTGGGCTGGACCTATGGTGTGGTGAGTATCAGCAGCCACATCACTCTGGAACTCACTCCCCACATAGATTCAAGACTGCACCGACACATCCATATTTAAATCCCTCCTACAAACTCACCTTTTTAAACAAGCTTTTAATGTGTGATTCTTCAGGTGTTTGTTTGTTATGGTTTTGCTTACTGTTTATTTTGTGTGTGCTTTTGTAGTTTATTATTATTGTAGTATAATTGTAGTTTTTTGTTTTGTTTATATTGCTTTTTACTTCTGTACAGCATCTTTGACTGCCTTTTGAGAGTGCTTTATAAAAAAAAGTGTATTATTATTATTATTATTATTATTACAAAAACAACTCAATACTGTGTATCAAACACTAGTTATTAGCTCTTTTCAGACATGTTTCTCTTTATGTGGATCTGATGAAAATTCACCTTGATGATCTCATGTTTGAGTAAGTGCCTGAGTCAATTTTATGAAAAAGTCACTAGGCTTGGAGCTGGACAAAAGGTAATACAAGAGAAGAGAAAACAAAGTACACCTCAAAAAACTCACCACACAGGTGACCTTTCAAGCTGAAACATCACCTCTGTGGTAATTATATTAAATATTCATGGGAGCATAATCTGGTTTTCTTCAGATATTTAAAATTTTCATGTCACTTTCAACATGACACACCAAACTAACAAAATGCAAAATGTTAAACATGCAGAAAGAGAAACTGAACGCAGGTCGTGTTCCCGCAATTAAGAGCTGTTGAAAATTTCTCATGCAAGTTTGATTTCATGTGTTCAAAGAAAATGAGTTAAGTTGAACAATATAAATGTGAAAGAGCTAATTAGAGATTCTTCTCCTGTCACATCAGTTTATGTAAATTATTTCCCTGTTTACTGTGCCAAAGATAAATAAAAACAAAAAAAAAAACTTTCTACAACAAAAGTCATAATCAGACCAGCTATATCCATCCTTATATTATAAACTTCCATGCCTACTTGATGATGAATAAAAATGATTATCAAACAAAACACCTAACATGCAGCCTCTGAGCAAAAACAGAACTTTTCACAGGTCCACCTTGATATTTTGTCAGTCATTGTTTGTTCACTGTCACACCTCAAAAAGTAGACAGCATACTTATTTACGCTGGAGAAGATGTATTTTGGCCTGGATAGTGCAATAACTTCAGAGATCTGTAAATGCAGCCTTGCTTTTTTTCCAGCAGGGTATCACCTGGTTCTTTTCATCAGTGTGCTGTCAGGTCTGAAAATAACAGAACTGAGCAGCTTGCCACTGAGCTCCACATCTTTATATCATGATGCCGGCTTCTCTGTTTGTAGCCTGTAATCTTGTAAGCTTTGTTTTGGGGGTTTTATGTATGTTTTTTTCTCTTTTATGTATTCTCTCTTTTAGTCTGTTTCCTGTTTCATTTATAGGTTCACTCCTCTTGTGTCAAGACTGCTTTTACTTCCTGTCTTTTTATTTGTTGTGCCCCTCCCTGATCAGGCTCACCTGTCCCTCACTAATCAGCAGTCAACTCAACTTTTCTTACTGCCCCAGTTAGTGTTTCCCTTCCTGTGCCTGCCCTGCTCCTTTGGTCTTTTTGGTCCTCTGATCTCTTCATCTTTCCTTGTAGTTCTTGTTTTTTCATGCTGATAGCTCCTGTATGTTTGCCTGCCTACCTTGAATTAATCTCATCTTCCTGTACGCCTGTTTTTATTCCATTACAGTATCTTTTTTTAATCCACCTGCCTGCTGCCCTGCATTTAGATCCTTTTTAAATATTTTTTTTCAATTGATTTTCTTACAGGTAAATAATAATAGATTTAACACAGATGACAACATAATGACATCCATATAATCTCACAAACAAAAAAAGAGAAAAAGAAAACAATTAGAGACGGAACAAATCGAATAAAAAGGACAAATGAATAATAGGGTCACTTCAGTTAATTATATAATTCAGCTGATACCACTAGTGCATTAAAAAAATGAAATATTTGACAGATAGAGTGTAATATAGTTCTTTATAGTCCACTCTTCATTCAAACAAAATTTTGTCACATTACATCCTGTGTTGTGATATTTCACAATGATTTATAGCAGTAATATTTTCCAGAAGAAATTGACTTCTCACTGTATTTTTTAGGAAACTTAGATTGAAATTTGCTCTTTTTTTTTACACTTTAAATATAATATTACCCAACAGAATAATCGCAATTATTTTCTGGGAACAGTTTTCATCCAGGGCCCCTAATATAATATTTAAAGGCATAAATTCAAAAAAAATGTGGCCCCAGCCAACCTCGGATATCAGTCCACAACCCTGCAACATATGGACAGTAGAAAAAACAAATGGAACTGGTCTTTGCAGAATCTACATAATGATGACTTTTTGATGTTAAAAATAATAAGTTGTTTTTTAGTAGCAGCAAACTTGTTTCTTACGTGCCTGTCCTGCGTCAGTCAGCCAAAACATCTTAATGTTTCTTTGCACAATTAATGTTACACCAGTCTGTGGCAACTAGTTTTGCTTAAAGAAAATTACATGCTACACATTATTACTTAATTTCTCCCTGTAGACAGTAATTAGTTAAACTTGTTGTTCCATTACTTTTGCATTTCTCTGCAGCACTACCTGAAATGCATGCAGTTGCCAGTTAAAAACCTTACAAAAGCCCACATATCAGCACAAAGCCCGGTTCAATAAGACAATCAAGATGACACTAGCCAGAGGCTGTATCTGCCTCTGTGAGCCTCAAAATAAAACTAAAGAGATTGGACTTTCTAACTCTGCCTAGTACACATTTTTTGCCTTAAAATATCAATAGGCCTAAATAAAAAAAAACAAACCATGGCTTTATAGACGAGCCCAGCTTGTTTCACACGTTCATCACTAAAGCAGTGGTTATACCTGATGAGGACGAGTATCCATGTGAACCCGTCTCTGATACAGATTGACTGAATACAGAGTTGGGGACCAGTTCATTGACAAATCAGTGGCAAGGTGCCGGAGGCTGCTTATCTATTCCAGTTTTCCTCGAAAAACTCACCAACAACAGTCCAAAGTCTCCTTTCTCCAAATATAACCAAGATTTTAGTCCATAATGAATTGATGGTTCTCCAGCTTGGTGTTTTTAGTGGCTGCACATGCTTCTACCCACGTGGGCAAGCAGACTGTCTGCGGTAAGTTTTTTGAGGAAATTGGAATGGATTAAGGCCCTTCAGGCACATTGAGACAGATTTGTTTATGAACCAATCCCAGACTCTGTATCCAGTCAGTCTGTATCAGTTTTGGGTTCACTCCATGAAAGGAGGAGATCCTCAAATCATTTGTAACTTGTTCCCCTTCCAAGGCAGCACACGACTGCCCAGGCTGAAGACACCCTTGACGGGTGCACAGACCTTAACACAGGTAATGAAATAATGTTTTGATTAGTAACTGTAATGTGTACAGACAAATAATGTGATTACAGTGGTGACAACAGAAACTTTATCTCCCATCCTTACTTATAGAATTGCCACAGATCTCTTTGGTCCTCTGTGAGTTTCAGTTCATTTTCATTTTCCACCACCACGGGGATTCAACAACACCTTCCTAACAGGCTGAGGCTGAATGCTTAGCTGGCAGAGCTTTAACCAAACCGTCCATCTCAAGGTCATAACATCTTCCTTTAAATCCCGAATTTTCCAAGCTCCACTGTCAAGTCTCCTCCAAATCCTGTCAGTCTGTCACATCCACCTGTGCAGCTCATTCAGTGCTCAGTGCACCTGCTGTGTGAGGTCAGGCTTGCTCAGGCTGACACACCAGCACAGCCACAAGGGGGGATACTGAGCCTGGTACTTCTCACAGTATATTCAGATACTACACATTGCACAGATGCAACTCCAGTATTATAACTGGAATGTCCCCTAGTTCTCTGTGTCCCTGAGAGTGGAGGGGGCTCAACAAGCCTAACCTTTACTTTCTTTCTGTGTTTCAGGTGCGAGATGATAACAAGCGGCAGCACCCCTGTCTGGTGGAGTTCTCCAGGCTCCCTGAACAAGAACGAAGCTACAACTTACAGATGTCTCTGGAGACTCTAAAGTAATGAACCAGTGCAGTCAGCAGTATCACATATAACACTTAAATCAAATATACGTGTTCACGCCATATGAGCAAAATCCTGAACACTCAATTACATGTTTGATCATGTGTGTGTTTATGTGTGTGTTACAGAACCCTCCTGGCCTTAGGCTGCCATGTTGGCCTCGCAGATGAACACGCTGTAGAGAAGGTCAAGAGCATGAAGCTTTCACCAACGTAAGTCATCTCAACCATCAGTATAAAATATAAGTAATGCACAGGATGCAGAATAATAAATACTTGCTGTAATAATACAGTGATGGGAATGAGATGACGAGTAAAGCAGAAGTCATTTTTTTTTAACTCTGATCAAATTGGCTTGATTATTTTCAAATAAAAAGCCAATGAGCAACCAAAAAAAAATATTACTCCTAAATTGGAAAGAAATTAGTAAAAAGAACAAGAAAGTTACCCAAAAAACAATAAACCAAAAAGAGAACTAAAGAAAAATGAAAGTTAAAAAAAGGTACAAGGTAAGTTTATATGTAAGTCATATATCATTCATTCATTCATTCATTCATTCATTAAAGCAAGGGTCGCGGGGGGGCTGGAGCCAATCCCAGCTGTCATCGGGTGGAAGGCGGGGTACACCCTGGGAAGATCGCCAGACTATCGCAGTGTCATATATCAACTTTGTCAATATATTTTTTTTAAAAAGTGCTTAAAACGTATATTAAGTTTAACATAATTTTAAATAAGCCATTAAGATAATTTTAAATGTTTTTTCCTAGCTTTTATCTTTTTTTCTCAAGACATTTTTCCCTACCTTTTTAAATAAATAATTTCATAAATCTACAAATATCTTGCAGTTTGCAGAACATGTCTTACCAAGTTGCTCATTGCCTTTTTCCCATGTTTTTTAAACAAAACATACCAATTTGCTCAGGGTTTCAAGTTTACAATACTCATGAAAGGTAATTGAGTGCAGCATTAGAAAAATGACATCTATCCAGGTTTCAATGGTTTAATGACAAGAGCTCCCACACATGAGTCCACGAGGGTTGTTGAGTAGCTGGCTTGTTAACAATTCAGTAATTCAACTCTGTCTGTACAGCTACGAGTTGTCTGGCGGCTATAAACCTGCTCCTCTGGACCTGAGTCACATCAAACTGACCTCCACCCAGGAGGCCATGGTGGACAAACTTGCTGAAAATGCGCACAACGTCTGGGCAAGAGACCGCATCCGCCAGGGCTGGACCTATGGCATCCAGCAGGTTGGAGAACATGACACATATTTAATGTCTGTTTTCAGGTTTTTTTTTTAAGTGTTGAGACTGTGGATGTCCTGATTTATTTAGCCTCCGATTAAAGTCATTTAATACAGAGTCCCGCTCTGACACTTCTATTTTAACACATACAGCTGGACAGTTCACACTTTATGAAGGCTCCTTTAAAGTTATCAAACTCAATCCAGTGTATAACCTATGCTTGACCATGTGAATAAATGAATGGCAGTGCATAAAGTGTAACATGACAAACCCCCCTTTAATCTTTATGGCCTGTCTCAGGGAAGTGTCTGTCCCTTTGAGTATTAGTGTTTGTTGCTTCAGTGCTGAGTCTGAGTCACCTGAATGAGCTGTATTCCACTGAGTGTTCATTTTCGTCGTCTTCACTTCTTTTGGGCGGATTACACTTTATTAAAACTAGAAGGGCCAAAATTCCATACTCAGTCAAAAGGCTGCTAGTGGTCATTTTGACGTCCAGATTCCAATCTCTGTAATCTGTGTATAGTAATCATGATGTTTCAGACAGGCAGCTCAGGCTATACATAGGTTACTTGTTTTTCCTTCAGAGGCAATAGCACCATGTAGTTATACTCTGAGTGACTTTTTGATGTTTAACGTTGAAGATGGATAGCTTTCCTGTCTAAAACCAATGGTAACCTCCATACATTAAGAAAGCAAATGTCTTACAATTTGTTGGCAGTTCCACTGGAGCTATAAGGGATTAAAATGTATTGCCCATATGCAGCTCAGTGATGGTAGTAAGGGAGAGGCAACCACGACTGTTTAACTTTCCCCCACCAAGCACTGCATTTCCATAAAGTTATTAACTTTTTTATTCTCCTGGCATCTGTCTCATCTCAGGATGTGAAGAATCGTAGAAACCCTCGTCTGGTCCCCTACGTCCTTCTGGATGAGAGAACCAAAAAGTCCAACAAAGACAGTCTCAGAGAGGCTGTCAGGACTCTGCTGGGATATGGATACAACCTGGAAGCTCCTGACCAGGACCACGGTACAATACCTCCCCCTTACTGTACCACTTAATTCAGTGACTTGTCATTTTAGGAATGACTTAGGGAAACAATGATTGCCTTGATTATACAAATATAACAAATGATGGTAATGTAACTGTTTCTATGATAATGCCCCCCCCGCCTCCCTCCCTGCCTTGTTTGCGTCCAGCAGCTCAGTCTGATCCCAACAACGTATCTGCTGAGAGGTTCCGCATCTTCAGAGCAGAAAAGACCTACTGTGTTAATGCTGGGAAGTGGTACTTTGAGCTGGAGGTAAGAAGAGACATGATCAGAGGTACACTATATGGACAAAAGTATTGGCCCACACCTTTTAATCATTGAATAGAGTAGAATAGAAAAGAATATATCTTTATTGTCCACCAGGGTGGAATGAAGACAGCACAATAAAAGGCAGACAGTCAGTTAGTTAAAACAAAACACATTAACAGGTCATTAGGGACACTTAACACAACAATCAGTTCAGGTCATTGTCTCTCTGTGGTTTAAAACTCATCAGTTAGAGTGAATTGAGAATACTAACGGCACTTGGGAAGAAGGACTTCTTAAACATTTTTAGTTGCCAGAGGGACTCTGTAGCACCCCACAAAGCCTAGGAGCTCAAACTGGCTGGAGAGAGGATGGGAGTCAACTGCTAAGATACTCCTCGCTTTCTTCCTTGGCCTTTTTTGTAAAAGTTGGCTTAAGGCCTTTTTTGGCTTGCCAACTATTTTACTTGCCAGACACAATGCTACAAAGTTTAATCTTTTCTGTACAGTTTAGGTGACCGTACCAGGCAGGAGGGTGAAAAGTTAAAACACTCTCAATCATAGTTTTATTCCTTTCCTTTCCTTCCCCCTAGTTTTGAAATCTGCTGACTAACATCCAGGCCACTGAGCATTTTAACCAGCGTTTTAACCAGACAACTGGAAGGATAGAGACAAAGGTCCCTCTGCGCAACAGTAGAATAAAAACAGAAGTAATCAGCAGTCATAGGTTAAAACACTGGAAGCTGAGCATCAAAAAGTGCTCAGATTTAAACAGGAGCAGGTTCCTGTTTCGCTGTCAAGTGCACAGTAGTGCCTAAAACAAGCTGGAATTAAACAATGTGCTGCTGTAGCAAAAATATTTTTTAATATTCACAACAGAAATTCAGGGTTAGTTTGGGGACTTTTGGAATTGGATCAGGCAATATCATCTGGACATGCTATGGACGGACAAATTACAGTTTATGTGTATTCAATCTAATCACTGAGCAGACCACAGAGCGCCCAAAGAAAAGTAATGGAGGGTCACTTACACTTTTCTGGACTGGAAGACAAATGCAAAACCGAATGGTAGTATTTAGCTTCTCCTAAGACCCGTCATACTGCCATATTCTGATGTTAAGTCCACTCAGTAGTGTGATGGCAAGGAGAAGTGATGAAAACCTTTCATCAGATGTTGCTACTATTCCAAATTTGTTAATTATCTATTGTAATCTGCACACACCAACACAATGTACCTGTTTAGTGTGAGATGTGTCAAAACTCTTAACAGCCTGTAGGGTGCAGCCATTGCCAAGGTATCACACTGATGCTTTGCTGTGCCTAAACTGGATATTACCTGGTTGTTGTTTCCTCTCCAGGTATTAACAGCAGGAGAGATTAGGGTGGGCTGGGCCAGGCCAGGATGCCTCCCAGACCAGGAGCTGGGATCTGATGACCAGGCCTTTGTTTTTGATGGCTTCAAGGTGGGTGGATATTTTTTTTCTTTGTTCAGTTCTTATTCACTGCAGTGGAACAGTGGATTTTTTGAATTGCTGTCCAAATTAGTCATCAATAGGGAAGGTTTTCTTTTTTCTTCAGGTCCAGCGTTGGAATCAGGGTAATGAGCACTTTGGGCGTGCCTGGCAGACGGGGGACGTGGTGGGCTGCATGGTGGATCTGAACGAACACACCATGATGTTCACACTCAATGGAGAGGTGCTGCTGGATGACTCCGGGTCTGAGCTGGCCTTCAAGGACTTTGAAGTTGGTGAAGGTCAGTGCTGTGTTATTGATGACACTTCTTTAATAAACTTTATGAAAAAGGACTCACAGCAATTACAGATCAGGTCAACACCTGCTTATTATTGGTGTTGAAGCTTAGAATTTATCCTCACACTAGCTGACAAACCTAACAACCTCAGAGGATATATTAAAAGTTATCTTCCTTCAATTTCTCAGTTAATCAGGTGAATATTTGGAGGGCGCTCGTGTGAAGGAATGGAGTAGAGGTGTTTTCCCAGTGCTCCGTGTCATCTCCTTCATTTTATCTTTAAAACACTGCACTTCGTCATTATTTTCAGCTGGATTGACATTTAAGCTGTGCTGTAATACGTTGGACGTATTCCTGGCATAATGCCTAAAAGAGACAAGAGTCAGAAGGCTACATCCCTGCTAGGCCTGTCTGCTATTAGCAACAAAGCTATATTAGCTGCTGTCGCTAACCATGAAGTTGAGCTTGCCAAAGTTACCACGTTCGTGGATGATTTGAAGAAGTCTCTGGAGGGCCGCCTTGACTCAATCGAATCCTGTTTGTCCTCACTTCAGAAGAAACACCACGTTATGGAGTCTCGTATTGACAATATGGACGAGGCCCTGTCAGCCACCGATAGCCGCATCACAAAATTGGAGGCTACATGCAAGGAGCTACAGGTGGCTAGCAGTCTCCTCAGAGCCAAGGTGAATGATATGGAGGGCCGCAGAATTGTGGGCATTAAGGAGGGAGAAGAAAAAGGTTACCCTACCGATTTTGTATCAAAGCTGATCCTGGAGCTACTTGGCCAAGATAACTTCAGTAGGCCCATTAAATAGACCGAGCCCACCATGGCCTAAGGCCCAAGATGCAACCTAACGAGCGACCACGGGTTATCGTCACCAAAGTCCACAACGATCGAGATGTGGTCAACATTCTCCGACTCAGTCGTCTGCAGGCACTGCTGCTTTACCACGGCGAGAGGGTGTCGATATTCCCTGACTACACTGCAGAGGTTTCATCTCAGCGGTAGGCTTTCAGCAATGTGAAGAGGTGGCTAACCGAAGCAGGTGCTAAGTGTTTCCTGCATTTTCCAGCTAAGCTCCATGTTATATAAGATATTCGACTCACTGGCTGATGCTGAACGATTCGCCAGCTCTCTCGGCTCGGCAGAAAAATCCTAAATGGGAGTAAGCATTATCTCTCCCTGCAGCCACGTGATTAACATTCAGATCCAGCACTTTTTCACCCAACTGTACACTGGTTAGTGATGGCGAAATGAAGTGTCATGAAGCATTGAAGCTTTCCATCCAATTGCTTCACTCATGGGCCGAACATTCACGATGCTTCATTTGCTCTACTGTGCCATCAAGTGGACATTAAATGTAAAACAGGCAGAGTAATTATAATTGAAGCTTTGAATTGAATTGTGATAATGCCAATAAACAAATAATATACTCATTAATAAGCTTGAATAGATTGCAAACAATAAAGCAATAAAGTCCCAAGTTAGCAAAATGTGAGGGGACAGTGGAGGTTCGTTGCGTTTTGTTGCCCCTTATATTTCGAATCGCACGCCAAACCCGCAATTTGAATTGTATGAATCTGAATTGTTCTTCCATTACCTTTATCTTTCTGTGAGTGCAGTCTTACCATAAGGCCATTTGTTGGAGATGCTCATGGTGCTTTGGTGTAAGTTGTTTTGGGGTTTTTTTGGTGTTCAGCTTGGCTGGCTCTGTTTCCCGGCAGCCTCCCTGTTGACTAGTGGAATGTACCGCTTAGTTCTTTCAGTGGGTTTGGGTTTTTTAAGGGTTTTTTGCTCTTGCTTTTTGTTTTTTTTTACTCTGTATTTTTGTACTCTGTACTCTTGTTGTTGTTGTTGTCACTCAGTGTACTGCCAGCTCTATGTATCACACGTCATTTTTTTTCATTCAGTTCCTCTGCTTAACCCCACTATAACCATTCACTTAAGTCAGAAATGAGACACATCACTTTTACTTCTTGGAATTGTAGGGGTATGGGCAAAGCTCATAAAAGGGTCAACGTATTTTCACATTTAAAATCCCTGTCATCTGGCATTATTTTTTTACAGGAGACCCATATTCAACCTACAGAGCAGAGACGCTTGAGATCTATGTGGGTGTTACAGGTGTACCAGTCTTGCCTTCTCCTCTAAGGCGAGGGGGGTTGCCATTTTTGTCCGCAGAACGATTCTCTTTGTATTTAAATCTCAGACTACTGATCCAGGTGGGAGATTCGTTCTTGTTACTGGCACAGTCAATTCATTTCCGGTGGCTCTCTTAAATATACTGTATATGCCCCTAATTATGACATCTCCAAATTTTCAATTATTTAATCTTGTTACTGAATACAAAAAAATGTAATATAATTATGGGCAGGGATTTTAATTGCTTTTATGATCCTCTTATGGATAGATTCTCCTCTAAAGCAGTCCTATCTTTGAAATCTGTCCCTGTTCTTAATAATCTTGTTAAATCTTTAGATGTGGTTGACATAGGGAGACACCAACACCCCCTGGAGAGGCAATATTCTTTTTTCTCCCCTGTACATGGTACTTTTGACTAGAATTGATTATCTGTTGGTTGATTCAAGACTAATTTACAAAGTATTAACTTCAACGTATCATAGTATTTTAATCTCCGACCATGCCCCCCTCTCGATGGAAATTGACTTTAATCTTCATGCTCCTGTTTATAACTGGAAATTCAACCAATCTCTGTATACAGATGATGGGTTTAGTGACCACATTTTAGCCAAAATCACAGATTTCCTGCTCATGATTATATTAATGGCGCCTTCTTTGAGTCAACCCTGTGGGAGTCTTGTTATCATAAGGGATCACATCATTTCATACCATTTCATACTCATATAGATGTTATTGCCCCTTTTTTGCTACGAATGGTTATTTGCTATGTGAAGGATGGTATTTTTCCTTGCACCCTGTATGATGATTATATTTGTCTCCTCCTGGAAAAAGACAGAGATAATACAAATGTTACATCCTGTCGACCTTTGAGTTTGCTTAACTCCGACCGGAAAATAATCGCAAAAGTCCTGAAAAATCAGTTAAACAAATGTATTGGTACATTAATCCATCCCAACCAATCAGGTTTCATCCCTGAAAGATTCTCCTTCTCCAATACCAGGCGCTTACTTAATTTAATGTATTCAACTAGGCTGCCCCACTCTGCTGTTATCTCATTAGATGCCCAGCAGGCCTTTGACCAAGTAGAATGGAGGTACATGTTTGCTGCTCTTCAAAAGCTCGGCTTTGTTGTGAAATGTATGACTCTATTTAAGATGCTTTATGCTTGTCTTCTATCATCAGGTTTGACTAATCATGATAGGTCTCCTCCGTTCTTGATATGCCACGGTACCAGGCAGGATTACTGCCTCTCAACTATACTCTTTGCTTTAGCTCTTGAGCCGTTGGCTGTGGCCATTAGAGCCAGTCCCCAAATCATTGGAATAAGATATGGCACATCTGACAGTACCATCGGACTGTATGCGGATGATGTGGCTCTGACTCTTTCGGATGTGAGGACATCTCTCTCCCCTCTTCTCGATCTGATGGACGGCTTTGGGCGACTTTCTGGTTTTACCATAAACTGCGGGAAATCTGTCTTTATGCCCTTGTCTAATGATCTTGAAACAAATTTTCTTGATGATTTACCCTTCAGAATTTCTTCTGACCATTTTGCCTATTTGGGGATCAACATCCCCAAGAACCCAAAACTTCTATTTAAACTCAACTATTTGGAATTGGTTGGTAGGCTTAAGAGCATGATAGATAAATGGAAACTTCTCCCCCTCTCTTTAATAGGCTGTGTAAACAATTTTAAAATGGTAGTGCTCCCTAAATTCACATGTCTCTTTCAGAACGTGCCCATTTTCGTCACATCCTCCTTCTTCAAGATGTTAGATTCTATTATCATGCCCTTTGTTTGGGCTTACAAGCCCCCCCAAATCTCAAAGGCTCACCCACAGAAGCCCTAAGAGGAGGGTGGCTTAGGTCTCCCTGGCTTTCGACACTATTACTGGGACTATAATGCTAGAGCATGGGTCTTCTGGACTCATACTTCGGCTGGGGCCAGAGAGGAGGCTGAACTCTGTCTTGTAATGCCGTGTCACTAACTGGAGCTTCCATGTCAGCCATTGTATTTTCTAAACCTGATATACATTTCAAATCATTAAGCAATGACTTGATTTTATGTAACTCGATAAAAATTGTGAGGCAAATCAAGGGTGTACTGAGTGTCCCAGAATTGTCCATTCACGCCACTATATGCCAGAACCCCTGTTTTAAGCCAGGTTTGATGGATGCCGTTTTTAAGTGCTGGTCAGATAGGGGTTTATCAACTATCAAAGACCTCTATATTGGTAACCGTTTTGCGTCTTTTACTCAGCTTCAGGCAAAAGTTGATCTCCCATCTTGGCAATTTTTTCGTTATTTGCAAATGAGGAACTTTGTTAGGCAATTTTTTTCTCGCTTTGATTCTATGCCAGAACAGCATCTCTTTTATGATATAATGACCAAAGACTGCACCTCCAAACATTTGATCTCTCAGTTTTCTGTCCTATTTTCTTTGGCAACCCCCTCTCTCCATATTAAAGAGGCATGGATGAAGGATACTGGTGAGGTAATCTCTGATGAGTTATGAGAAAAAGGGCTAAATAGGATAAAAACATCCTCTATTAGCACCAGACTTCAACTCATTCAGTTTAGTCACTGAGCAGAATTTCCCCCTCTGTTTCTGCCATCTGTGACAAATGTAAGTCAGCTGATGGGACTCTTGGGCATCTTTCTGGTCCTGTCCTAAGCTCAAAAGTTTTTGGGCTAACATCTTTCACCTGTACAGCATCATATATAACAGGCAATTGGTTCCTGACAGTCTGTTGGTGTTATTGGGCTGTTCCAACGACTCTTTGGCTCTCCCCTCCCCTTTACAACAAGCCCTTTTGGCCTGGTCGTTGCAAAATGAGTTATTCTGGGAGAGTGGAAGTCAGTATCTCCCCCCTGCTTCAAAAAGTGGCTTAATGACATGGTTTCTTGTCTTCATCTCGAGCAGATTCAGTACACTCTATCAGACTCTCACACCAAGTTTAATAAGATTTGGGGTCTTTTCATAGAACATATCAGGAGGGAGAGATCACAATCTAGGAACTGACTGTCCTGCTCAGTTGTACTCTACTGTTTTTTTTGTTTGTATCCTCACCATGGAACTTTGCTACCCTAGCTTACACAGGGCCTGCTTTTACCCCCTTTTGTACCGGTCTCTTGGACTTCCTTTCTGACTCCCAATTTTATAAATTGGTGCTCTGGGTTATTGCGTCAACGATTTGACATGTGCACATGTAGATTTTATTTTCCTTGGTTTGTCCTTAGTGCTGGCAGTTTGTCTATTTTTTTTTTTATTAAATTTTTTATTTTATTTTTATTTTTTGTCTGTTTGTTTGTATGTTGCTCCTCTCTTTGTTGTATTTACGTGTTGTAAGTTTGTTTTATTGAAAATTGTATAAATAAAATTTATTTACAAAATCAGGTGAATATTGAGTTGCACAATTATTAATTGAGAGCTTCCTCTATAGACATTGTTACAGGTAGCAATGCACAAAAAGCTTCATCTTTGGATTAGACTTCTTCTGTCTTCCTCTAGGTTTTATCCCAGTGTGCAGTCTGGGTGTGTGTCAGGTGGGGAGAATGAACTTCGGTAAAGATGTCAGCACTCTGAAGTACTTCACCATCTGCGGCCTGCAGGAGGGTTACGAACCGTTTGCTGTCAATATGAACCGGGACGTCACCATGTGGCTCAGCAAGAGGCTGCCTCAGTTTGTCCCTGTGCCCCCCAACCACCAGCACATCGAGGTGAGGGAAGTCACCTGCACAACACACTCACAGCCACGTAGCAGGCTACTGGTAGAATCTGCTGCTTGTTTTTGGAAGAATTTTCAATGGCACTGGCCTGAGATCTGTACTGAAATGTAACTCCTTCAGACACATGTCAAGACTTATGTTTTTGTATTTTTGTTCTTTTTTCCTCCAGAACTGTTCAAAAACTACTGAAAAAATAAGCCAAGTTTAAAAACATATATGACATATGTACAGTACAGACAAACAAGTGTTTTTTTTTTCCTTCCCTCCTTTTCCAGGTGACGAGGATAGATGGGACAGTGGAGTCGTGTCCTTGCCTAAAGGTCACACAGAGGTCATTTGGCTCACAGAACAGTTACACTGACATTACCTTCTACAGACTGAGCATGCCCATAGAGTGTGCAGAATCCTTCTCCAGATCCTCACCAAGCGATTGCCTCTTCTCACCAAAGAGGGTAACAGCACCACAAACACATTTACACATATGTACACATATGTCAGATTCGTGGACATATCAACATTGACGGACACATACTTTTCTGTCTAAAACACACTTAAATGCAATCCATCTGTTGTGCAGCAGTTTCCTCCATTGCCCTAATGGACTTTATTTTATAGACCAAATCACAATGTTTGTTTACAAAACCTTCTTCGTAGAAAACCTCATGTCATGAACACAAATTGAAAAAGTGTGAAGCAAATGCTGCCTTTCTTGGTTACTTTTTGTTTACCAAAAAGCAGCCCGCTTCTAAAGTTTAACTGTACACTATATTGTAGAGATATTTACTGCTTTATCTTGCAGTCAGACAGCCATTTCTGACTGAGAATTCAAGCCATCATCGAAAAGCCACCTGAGAGAAATGGTCATTTTACTCCGCAGAACACAAGAGTTGCTGTTCTACTGCTTCCTCCATCAGTTAGTGTGTTACATAAAACGGAAAAAATATTATATATCTTACAGGGTTAAGACGATGTGCTTGAGGTGCATGAATTTGACACTCAGAAATTTAAGTCACGGAATAGCTTGAAAATCAATTTTTTACTGTAAAGTTTTACTTTAAAGTCCTTCATTTTTTTACTTACCCCAGTCTATTTGAACTCCAGGCTTATATTTAAATTGATGTTGAATTAAAAAAAAATTAAAATGTGCTTTGCTGCGGCCCTCATCAACAGCAGAGAATTGCTAACGTTTGCTTCCATGCCTATAGACGTTAGCAAAGCGATGTGGTACATTAAAAAAGCAGAAACATCAGGTTAGACTGAAGTGTTTAACTATATATATTTCAAATGTTACAGCCAAATGACAACAGAAGTCACAATTGAGATGTTGTCCAACCTGAAGTCATTAACATTGTTAATGTTAGTGCAACATCATGGTGATTAAGTGTTTATTAAGCTTGTGCACATTCTTTAGATTTTTTTTCAATTGCATACTGTACAGTCAACCATAGAATATTAAAATAACACTTACCACATTACCATTTACTGCTGGCCTTTATCTGAAGGAGTAAACTGTAGGGTTGTGTGTGTGTATAAATGAGCATGTGTTGTGTTCACTGTCTGTTTGTGCAGGAGCTGGATGACTTTGAAACTGTGTCAGACTTTGAGGTCCTGATGAAGTCTTCTCACGGTCACAATGGTCCTAGTGGACCTGAGAGAGACGAATTCAACAACCACAAAGATTATAACCAGGAGAAGCCCTCCAAACTCAAGCAACGGTAAACTCGCTGTTTTCTCTGTAGTAAAGATATCCGACTCTCCAGTAATTTGGACCCATCTGTCATTGTATTTGAGCACTATTGTTAAACTTTATAAAGCTACACCAACCATCTGATTTACCAGGTTCATGCTGAAGAGAAACAAGCCAGACAACAGCTGTCCATCATCAACTCGTGTGTCAGAGGAGGTCATTGCTGATGACAGAGATGAATATGAATTCCTCACGCAAGCCTCCACTGTAAGACCATACATGTACAAAGTAAAATTCATAAACATGTGCAATATAAATGTTAGCAATGACAACCCAGCTAGCAATTTTTGGCTCTAAAAATGACCTGAGATTGGTGCAGTACAACCAATGCAATGTTTTGGTAAAGCTTTCAGCAGCAAGTTTTCTTTTAGTGCCCAGAATGTTCTTAAAGTTGGGGTAAAATGCTCAGTGAACATAAAAAAATATTTAAAATGTTTTTTTTAATTGTTAATATATCACATTACATAACTTTTTCATGAAAAACGGGTCTGTAATCTCAGTCCTCAGCAACATGTTCTGAATATTGCTTTGAAAAATGTTTTTGCTTTGTTCTCATGCAACATTGTGGGAATGTTTTATAAAAAGAACATTCTATAATCTGCTATTTCTCAACATCCCCACAATGTTGCAGTTATCATGTTACGTTTTAGTCAGCATTTAACATTAACATTATTTCAAATCATTAATTGATTCTTTGAACATTAGATTAAAATGTTTTCTTTAAAATGTTATTGCAACTTGTAGGTAACATTAGGCAGTTTGTGGGAATGTTCCCTGCTAGCTGGGAAGTAGCTCCCCACAACAAGAGAGAAATGCACATCCCAAGGCTAAAGAAGCACAAGATGGTTTTGAAATTAATAACTTATAATAGTCATTACATATGCCAAATAATATGAAATCTGAATTTGTTTTTAAATTTTTCAACTGTCACACAGATCTCTGTTTTTTAGCATATTACGGAAGAGGTGTTAACTTAAGTGTTCTTAATTAGGTGCTTTAATTTAGTGTTTTATGATGTGTCTGTTGTGGAGAAACTTGATTGCACCTCTCTTCCTGTGCAGCACTACTACTCAGTGCGGATCTTCCCTGGTCAGGAGCCCAGCAGTGTTTGGGTGGGCTGGGTGACCTCCGACTTCCATCAGTACGACCCAGGCTTCGAACTACACAACGTCCGAACTGTCACTGTTACTCTGGGAGATGAGAAGGGCAAAGTTCATGAGAGGTTAGTCAAGTTGCAGCCAATTGTTATCTTAGGGTGAATTCTTGTATTTGTATGATTTAATCTTGAGCAGGGATGGATGGGATGTGTCATTGAGGCTGATGGTTTACAGTCCAGCTTAAGACTACATCATATGATTTCAATGACTAGCACTCTATTTACCAGATATTAAGAACTTATGACTGCAGATAACTAAGCAGTTTATGAAGACATTCATTAGGAGGACCTTTAATAATCCATTAGAATCTGTTTTTCATAGGATTCACGTGTTTATATCTGCCAACATACCAAATTAAGCAAACAATGCATTATTATGTATTATTATTATTATCATGTTGACTGGGATTTTCAGTAACTGCTACATGATGTGTGTGTGTGTTTTCTTGTATAAAGTGCAGTAGCTGTTACATGTGCTGTGTGTGTGTGTTCTCTCCAGTAAGAAGCACAGTAGCTGTTACTTGGTGTGTGTTATCCAGTATGAAGCACAGTAGCTGTTACTTGGTGTGTGTTATCCAGTATGAAGCACAGTAGCTGTTACTTGGTGTGTGTTATCCAGTATGAAGCACAGTAGCTGTTACTTGGTATGTGTTATCCAGTATGAAGCACAGTAGCTGTTACTTGGTGTGTGTTTTTCAGTATGAAGTACAGTAGCTGTTACTTGGTGTGTGTTATCCAGTATAAAGCACAGTAGCTGTTACTTGGTGTGTGTTTTCCAGTATGAAGCACAGTAGCTGTTACTTGGTGTGTGTTTTCCAGTATTAAGCGCAGTAGCTGTTACTTGGTGTGTGTTTTCCAGTATTAAGCGCAGTAGCTGTTACTTGGTGTGTGTTTTCCAGTATTAAGCGCAGTAGCTGTTACTTGGTGTGTGTTTTCCAGTATGAAGTACAGTAGCTGTTACATGGTATGTGTGTTTTCTAGTGTGAAACACAGTAGCTGTTATATGTGGTGTGTGTGTTTTCCAGTATAAAGCGCAGTAACTGTTACATGGTGTGGGCTGGAGAGAGCAGCAGTCCTGGTCAGGGAAGGAACAACAATGGCCTGGAGATCGGCTGTCTGGTCGACACAACAAATGGATTGCTCACATTCACAGCCAACGGCAAAGAACTCAGCACGTACTATCAGGTGAACGTTTGATAGGTCAAAGTGTCAATATTAGAATGGTCCTTTTTTCACCTCCTGCTTGTTTGTTCGCACTTCTTTTAATTTACAGATGTACAGTCTGGCACTAGCTACATCAACACAACCTTCTCCTTTCAACCTGTATATCTTATTACAACTGAAACTAAATGGTGTGTTTGTTCAGCAAATGATAAGACTAAATTGTCATTTGAGGAAACACTCAGAAAACAAAAGTGCAAACTCACTGGGTTTTTTTTGTTTTGATAGTTAACCCCCTGCAATATATTTGGATTAACCCATCAGACTGCAGCTGGTTCTGTGTATGAATGCATATCTTGCCCTGCACCTTGTCTTGCTGAATGTCACCAACACACATAAACCAGAAGAAAAGTCTAAAGTCAACATCAGTTTGCAGGCTATATCACAAATTAACAAATCAGCTGTAGCACATTAAGCATCTTCAAAAGTGAATGATCGTTTGGATCTTTTTTCTTCAACACCACAGCTACAACAAAAGCCTGTCTGTTCTTGGCCTGTAAGTGACAGCGACCAGATAAAGTTTGTTGACATGTCTGTCTGTGCCTCTGTCAGCCTTCAATGAAGTATGTACAGTGGCTCACCCGCTCAAAATACTTTTCCCCCTTACAACAACCAGAAAGAAACAAGCTCAAAAATCAGTCATTTTTCCAATAGATATAAAAGTTATTTGAACTTGATTTTGGTAGGAAAAAAAACAAGAGACTTATTGTGATTTCATTTGGACTTCAACAACTAGCTAAGCAATCTCTTCTCTTCACAGGTGGAGCCCAGCACTAAGCTGTTCCCAGCAGTCTTTGCAAAGGCTACCAGCCCTAATGTCTTCCAGTTTGAACTTGGGCGTGTTAAGGTTGGAAGTACATTCGTGTGCGCGCGCGCGCACACACACACACACACACACACACACACACACACACACACACACACACACACACACACACTCACGAACGCACGCACGCACACACACAGAAACACACACACGCACAGAGGTTACTTACATTTCTACATTATAATAAAAACCTTCTAGTGGTACACAGGTGGAAAGATTCTGGCCCATTGGTAGAAAGGAAAGGAAAAACTGCATCATTTATATATATATACAATTTTATGAACTAGGTGTGGGCAGCAACGTCTGCAGAAAAAGTGCTGTATGAAGTTACTGCTATTGCAAAGCAAATATTTCCTACTGCTGCAGCTTCACATTAAAAGCATTTAACTGGTAAAACATGAGTTGACTTTTATTCTGAAGTAGTCACAGCAAATGCAGTGTGGTTGTCGCAGCGATGAGCATATCCACTACTGTCAGGGTCATTTTCAGCAGTTTTCCACAGTGGATCAATTTGAAATATTGCAGGGAGTAATGGAACACTCAGCAGCAGGTACAGTGAGCTGATAGATGAAGAGTTACAGTTGACAGGCAGCACACCTCTCTAAATTTGGACGTTTTCGTGGGTCTGTGAATAGAGTGCAGTAGTTTGAGTTGCAGTATGGATAACTGATCAGATGACCAGAACAGTTCAAATCGATGGAGAGGAGAAGCAGTCTGCGGAGTGAGTGAATGTAATCATTTAGACCCATCACAATGAATAGTTATGTTTCACTGCACCTGGGTGTTCTGCTGCTCTGCCTGTGACAGTACACTCTGCAGTGCAGTGAGTAACCACATGATATATATAGATAGATAGATAGATAGATAGATATAGATGGTGTTAGGGTGGTGTTACGGCAGATGTTTCAATGGTGGCACTCGCCACAAATAAATGAATGTGTGGGATACTCTGCCTTTCACTGTGCCCTGCTGTCTGTAGAATCATGCCATGTGGAGCATAAAATCAGATCAGTGTTTCTTGTAGAATGATAGATCCCAATTATTGCCTGGTGTTCTTATCAAGTTTATTTTGCTGTCCCAGAACTCTGTGACCTGTAACATTGCTCTTACCACCAGTAAACTCACAAAATAAAGCAGGACTAAAATCTCTGAGATTGCCACTATAACAGCAACATAATCCTTTACTCATCATGACCACACCCTACTTTTGTCATGTCAGTTTGAAATTAAATAAAGTTTTAGACAGACAGATCTACTGAGCATAAAATTGCACTATGAGTTTGAATCTTTCCACCTCCATATGAGCCCTTCTCTGGTCTGTCTGGCTTTGTCTATGTATTGGAGCAACATTGCCAATAATGCTGGTTCTCTTTCAGAATGTGATGCCTCTGTCAGCTGGTCTGTTTAAGAGTGAGAAGAAGAACCCAGTGCCTCAGTGTCCTCCACGGCTGCATGTCCAGTTTCTCACTCCTGTTTTATGGAGTCGTGTTCCCAATCACTTCCTCAAGGTATAGTAACAACTCACCCCTGTTTTTTTGGGAGGTGCATTTCCCAGTTGTATTTGGTTGTGATGTTACTGACCACATCACAACCAAAGAAAAATGTAGACAGTGTTTTGGAAGAATAGGCAAATCACTAATTGTGCAATGCACAGAACAGGAATGTTTAGCCTGACTGTTGGTTTGGACAGTATGACGAGATAATTGTTCACTACTGTATCTGTTGGCCACAATCATGGTGCTCACTTGTCCACAACAACAAAGATATTCAGTTCTGTTATAAATCTGGTATAAATTTGGCACTATAACCAGTCTTTCACAGTTTGGATTAAAAACAAATGGTCCACTGTTGTCCACTTGTGCTTGGAAGTTGCCATTTTCTGGAAGTAGGGAAACATGCATTTTCATGTCCCCTTACACAAGAATAAATCATAGGCGGAAAGAACACAGCCAGAAATTAATCAGCTTCATCTCTTATATGATATAAATTTAAAATAAATTTTCTTGTGATCGGTTTCTCTCTTCAACTGATTGAAACTTGAATCGGTTTGGGCCTGTTTGAGTTTACTGATGTGTTTGCATGGATCATTTTTAATCTGTTTGGGCTTTTAAACCTATTCTAATTTGGATTAGTAGGCTTCATGTAAACATGTCTAATGGGAAATCAGTCCTCAATCATTGTGGCTTTCACAAAAGCAACAAAATATAAACATGACAGTCAAGAGGAGCGAAACTGTGGGAGGGCTGTTAAACATGCTATAAAATGAAATGACCTCACCATTCGATTGATGTATTGATCTCAGCATGTTCTTTTGTATAACAGTGCTTACGGCATCAACATTGTGGCCACTTTGTTTCCATTTCTGGCTTTTAAAAACATGGATTTCCAGTCCATAGATATCTACATCTATGTTTGTCTCTCCCCTAAACCTTGTTTTTTTGAACGATAATTGTTTAAGTGTTTTTCTCAAATCTCAATATTGTCAGAAGGGAAATTTGAATATCATCCAATCCTAGCTGACAGTTCTAAAAAAGGAAATGTAGCAATTGGGTCAACTTCCAACTTACTTTCTAAATGACATATTTTGCATTTGGAAACCAATGTCAGAAGGGTATCTGAAACTTGATTGACTATTCCTTGGTTTGAACAGAAAAATTAATTGCCTGAATGATTTTCATGCATCCGCACTGGTAACTCAGTTGGCTTTATTATTTCAGTTTGGCCGTCCCATTCTTGTGAACGTCATTTCTCAAGAACATCTTGAGGGATTTTCTTTGGCAAAATGGCAAAAGTGTCCCCTTGAATTGAGGATAAATTGATGAGACTTTGGTGGTCAAAGGTCACTGTGACTTCACAAAACATGTCTTTGGTCATTACTCAAGAGTTCATGTGTAATTATAAAAAAATTTCACACAGATGTCATGATGATAAAACGAAGTGACGACATTTGTTATACAATGAGGTGATAACTCTAGTTGGATATTTTCCAGGATACTGTGCAAGCCTTCCTGATGCTCTCATATTGTAGTGCATATGGGCAGTTTGTGAGATGAACTGCTGTGGAGTGGGTGGAAAGCAATGTTTAATGTAATGTATGCTGTCTGTGAAGAGAGGGAAGACATTTGTGGGGTTTTTTTTCTGCTTTTTTCAGGTGTCAGCATCCAGAGTGAATGACAGACACGGCTGGCTGGTCCAGTGTAATGAACCTCTGCAGTTCATGTCTTTGCACATACCTGAGGAGAACAAGTGGAGTACCCACAGCCACACACACACACACACACACACATACACCTTTTTAATCTCCTGCTCTCTCATGTCTCATGCTGTGTCTCTGTGTTTGTTGTCCAGGTCGGTGGATATCCTGGAGCTGTCAGAGCAGAGGGACTTATTAAAGTTTCACTACCATACCCTCAGACTATATTCAGCAATCTGTGCTCTGGGAAACAATCGGGTGGCACATGCTCTCTGCTCCCATGTAGACGAGGCACAGCTCCTGCAAGCTATAGAGAATAAGTACATGCCAGGTAACACACACAGCATATAAAAAGAAGACCTTCTACATAGAGTGTAGATAGATAGATATTGATAGGGTTAATGTTTTAGTCGCATGTTTGTTTAACCCTTTGAAACCTGAGCAAATTGGTTTTATTTAACAACATGGGAAAAATGTAATAAGCAATGAAAGAAGTAATAACCCAAAAATAATTTAGAAATTAGTCAAAAATACAAGAAAATTACCTAAAAATAATTGAAAAAATAAAGAAATAAAATGAAAAAGAAATAATAAAAAAAACAACAATAAGGAAATTCATAATAATACTGTACTATCATTTTAGATTTGCAATTATGATTATTACAAATGCCTGTATTTTTTTTCCCGGATTTTCTTTTCTTTTTTCCCTAGACCTAGCTTTTTAGAAATAATTTTCTATACTTATTTTTTGCAATTTGTTGAACATTTCTCATCAAGTTGCTCATTGCCTTTTTATGCCTCCGCACCAGCAATGGCTGTGACTAGAGGCATTACGTTTTCAGGCTGCTCATCTGTCGGGTCCGTTCTTGTGAATGTGATAGTTCAAGAACGTCTAAAAGGAATTTCTTAAAATTTAGCAAAAAACATTCACATGGACTCAAGGATGAAGTGATTAGATTTTAGTGTCATTCCTCTCATTCTTGTAAAAGTGTTATCTCACGAACAGCGAAAGGGAATTTCCCCGGATTCAGCCTAAATGTCCACTTTGACTGATGAACTGATTAGATTTTGGTAGTTAAAGGTCAAAAGTGAAGGTCACTGTGATCCTGTCTTTGTTTTGAACGTGATTTCTCAAGAACACCTTTACAGAATTTCTACAAATTAAATACAAATGTACGATGGACTCAAGGATAAATTGTTTAGATTTTGGTGGTCATAGGTTAATGCTAACCTTGCCTTTATAATATTCTTGTGAGAGCCATATCTCAAGAACACCTTGAGGGTCTTCTTCAAATTTGAGACAGACATTCGCTTGGACTCAACAATGAACTGATTACAAACTGGTGGCCAAAGATCAAGCTCACTGTGACCTCATGAAACATGTTTTTGGCCATAACTTGAGAATACATATACTCACATTTCACACAAATGTCTAATAGGATATGATGATGAAGTTCTGATATGTTTATATCCAGTGTTTATATCCCTCTCCTGTTTTTGAGAGGAAATGCACCAGTTTGCTCAAAGGTGAAATACTTGTCTGAAAGCAGCACAAGAAAAGTGATGTCGCTCCAGGTTTCAGAGTGTTAAGTATCTTTCTGTATGTCTCTCACCCACAGGCTTGCTTCGAGCAGGCTACTACGACCTCCTCATTGACATCCACCTGAGCAGCTACACCACAGCTCGCCTCATGATGAACAATGAGTACATTGTTCCCATGACGGAGGAAACCAAGAGCATCACCCTGTTTCCAGATGAGAAGAAGAAACACGGTCTGCCAGGCATCGGCCTCAGCACCTCCCTGAGACCCAGAATGCACTTCTCATCACCAAGTTTTGTCTGTGGGACCGGAGCATCGTATCGTAACAATGGCAGCAATGGATCAGGAGACTGTTTCCAGTACAGCCCTGAGTTCCCCTTAGACATCCTGAAAATGAAAACCATTGAGATGCTAACAGAGGCGGTGCGTGAGGGAAGCATGCACGTACGAGATCCAATAGGAGGCAGCACGGAGTTTCTCTTTGTCCCACTCATTAAGCTGTTCTACACCTTGCTTATCATGGGAGTTTTCCAAAGTGCTGATCTGAAGAACATCCTCAGACTTATTGAACCATCAGTATTCTCTGAAAGAGGGGACGGACAGGAGGACACGCACATGCAGCTGGAGGTGGTGAAGGAGGGCGAGGCTGAGGATGGAGGACGGAACATGCCCAAAGAAGGACTGTTACAGATGAAGCTACCTGAGCCTGTAAAACTCCAGGTGACAAGTAAACCTTCTCAGTGTGTAATCCCATCAAAAAATCTGATCAAACAGTAAAACCAGGCAGTGCTGATTGAGTCTATATTAGGATAATGTGACTGCACTGCCCATTTCTCTCCTCAAATGATTACAGAAACATATTTCAATGCTGTGTTTAGGCGTATTAGTGAGAGTTTGTGAACAGAAAGCGGGCACCATCCTGCTTCCTGCATGCTGAAAACGGGGGCTGAAATAACAGATTGAACGCTAAAACTAAGCAGTGCAGATCAAATTTAAACCAAGATTCTGTTACTGAGTTTTGAAGTAAACTGTTACTTGAGATCGTTTGTTACCAATCAGCCGTCATTGTCTCATACAGACGTTTTTGCCTTACGTCAACCACCGGGGGAGCAGATACTCGTGTGGTACAGTGCAGTTCATTCTGGTTGTTGTCAGGGTTTTTTTACCTCATGAGCAAAAGCGAATGTCCCAGTCCTTCTCCTGTCTTTTTTCTGGTCATATAGCTCTGAGTATTTATGTGTTTCAACTGCATAGACAGCCTTGTTTTATGTGAGGACCCTCTTTATCCTTGAAATACTTACTTGAAGTTACAGAAAACTAGCTATAGCATCTCAGGTTTTCCATGTGTATACCTAGTGACGTGATATTCTGTGCAAAGCACTTGAAGTTACAGAAAACATCAGTTGGAAATGACTATGGATCTGAATTTTCTACATATCCAGCAGATGCTTGGACGATATGCGTGTTGAGATTAGATGCAAATGCAGTGAACAAACACCATGAGGTGTCGGTTGCTGTGCAGGAGGGGAGCTAGACTCTTGGCACAGAGTGGGAGGAACAAACATAAAATAGAAAACATGGTTCACAACGCTATATGAGGAATATTCAAATATGAAATGGACACAGTGGTATACATCACTGTAAGTCCTAACAAAACAAGTCACCTGTTGCCGAGCTTCTATCAGATTCTTGTGAAAAGTGATGCTGCGCATGGAATCGCTTTTTCATCCTCACTTGAAATAAGTATGTTGGAGCGTGTATGATGAAATATCAGCAAGATGAACAGCAGGGATACTCAGCTTGTGGCCTGCGGGCCAAATCTGGCCCCGTACACATAAGCAACTCATGTCCTAAAATCCTAGACATGTCCTAAAACACTAGAAACGTCCTGAAATCCTAGAAACATCCTGAAATCCAAGGAACCTCCTAAAATCCTGGAAACGTCTTGAAATCCTAGAAATGTCATGAAATCAAAACAATCGAAAAATATTAGAAATGTCTTAAAGTCCTTGAAAATTCCTAAAACCCTAGAAACATGTATGGGGCGGCTGTGGCTGGCCCCTGACCTCCTGTCATTTTGCAAAAGTGGCCCCATTGCAAGCAAGTTAGATATCACTGATGTGCAGGTTCTATCTGTCAAAGCTGTAAAAGTCTCTGAAGCCAGTAACATGTCAACATTCTCTTTCAAGGTGGCATCTGAGTCTGATCTGTGTGTGTGTGTGTGTGTGTGTGTGTGTGTGTAGATGTGCCATGTGCTGCAGTACCTGTGTGACTGTCAGGTGCGACATCGTATCGAGGCGGTGGTGGCCTTCTCTGATGACTTTGTGGCCTGTCTTCAAGACAACCAGCGCTTCCGCTACAACGAGGTGATGCTGGCACTCAACATGTCCGCAGCCCTCACTGCCAAGAAGACCAAAGAGTTCAGATCTCCTCCACAGGAGCAGGTAGGAACACCACTGAGGAAGAGTCTGGGCTGCAGGACAGAACAGTATAGAGGATGAGCTTGTGCAACAGACTGGAGAAGACTGCAGAATAATAGCACAGTGCAGAATAACAGGTTGGTAGTTGAGAAGAACAGACGACAATCGAGCAAAATCAATGTTTGGAGACACTTTGAATAGAGGAATTTAACATCAGGAACATATTCAATAGTACCTAAATACTCATATTCAGGTGAAGTCTCTTAACAGTGGACACTAGCTGGTTCACTTTCTTATTTAGCATTGAACAGACTCACTTGCAGTGAATGAAACTCAAGTAAGAGAGACGTTTTTCCAACCTGTGCTGCTTTAGCTCTTCTGTCAGTGGAGACATTATGTTTACTTGCACAAAATAGTCCAATTTTTGCCCTTATTCCGTAAAAGACAGTATTCCTACAAAGCTGTTTACATGGCTAATGAAAATAAATATTCTGCTAACATTCCCATTTACCTGCAGCTCTGTATACTCCAATTAATGTGCCCCAACTTTTCGTTTATTACGTAAAAATATAGAAAAGGATTTGTTGGACTGTGTTTTGAGCACAGCCTCCCTTTTTTATTCCTTTAACCACCTTGTTTAAATGTTGGCGCTGTGATATTTGTGCATTTGACATCCACGTCCTTCATAATCTTTAAAAGCAAGTGTTTTTCTTCTTCCTATCAGAAATGTGGACTTTCCTGCATGTACTTTTTTCACCAGTCTTGCAAACTGTTGGGGAGTTGTTTAGTGTATGCATCCATAACAACGCACAGAGCCGATCGTAAAGAGACGAGAGGCTGTGTCGTAAAGTGCAGTAAAAACCCCACTTGAGATGCATACGCCAAGGTGGCACAATACATGGCCATATAATGCTCCTAAAGCCTGAATAGTGTCTGCATATCCCACATGCCTTAATCAAAAAATGCTAAATTTACTAAATATTTGAATGGAATATGCTGCCACATTACATTCAGAATGTTGTCATCTTTTCAGAATAGTGGAATATTGTTGTGCATGTAACTGTAGCCAGTGATTACTTGAATGTATTTTAGACCTAAAGTATCAATACACTTGTGGGAACACACTCCAAACATCCAAGCATTTTAATTGCTGTATGTTGGATTTCGGAGATGTTAACCCAGGGGTTGGTGTGGGAGCAGTCAATGAAAGGTGGGTTTCCATTACAGATTTTCACAAAACTGCATTTCCACTGAGATGTGATGTTATGATACTTCTCTAGTGATAACATTCCATTAACCATGGTGATGGATGTCCAAACATTAGCAGCTTTAGTGCTATTGCAGCCACCACACTAGCCGTCATTATTTCCGATCCAAAGCCACATAGGCTTGTTATGTGTGCGATAATGGAAAGACAAGCCCCTTTTACATGGGAGCGGCCACATATGAGGGATTTCTGGGAGGTAATAGTTCACGATTTCACGGAGGAATAGTGGATTCAAAACTTTCAGATGATCAACTTTTAAAGAGTTATGTGATGCAGTAACATCTTGTAGCTCCTGCTGCATCATGAGGGAGACAGTTCCTACTGACAAGCACATAGCCATAGCATCATGTGACCTAGAAATGCCAAAAAAGTGTTTCTGTCACAGTGTTGCCAAATATGGCTTTTTCCAATTGCCTGGAATACCACCTCATGTGAGCTTAAAAAGTTTTTTGCGATAAATGGATGTTCTTTTTTTTTAATTGACATGTTTCTATTAGGCATATTTTATATTTTCAATTTCAATTTGTGCAATTTTAGGGTTAATGGAAACCCGCCTACAGTCACACCTGCATGTGTTTCTGCAGATCAACATGCTGCTGAACTTCAAGGATGAGAAGCAGGAGTGTCCCTGTCCTGAATACATCAGAGAACAGCTGCTGGACTTCCACGAGGACCTGATGAGACACTGTGGTAAACTACCATTCTGATTTACTAACACAGACAACCAAACATTGACATGAACTCTAACATCCAGAGACATTAGTTGGGATGAATAATGAGAATATGGGAAGTAATGTCTGTTGACTGTATCTCCATTAACTGCAAACATACAGTGTGCATGGTGTACTGATCTCTCAATTTGGCCAGGTATAGAGTTGGATGAGGAGAGAGGGATAGACGGTGACAGTGACTTCACCATCCGAGGACGACTCATGTCATTGGTGGAGAAAGTGGCTTACCTGAAGAAGAAGATGGCCAACCTGCCAAAGGAGAAAAAAGACAGAAAACCCAGTAAGTCCTCCTCTGTACCAGTTAACACACATAAAGACAGGAAAAAAAGAGACACGTGAACACTTTTCAGTTTGTTACATATAAATCTTGACAGACAATCTCTGATTATTTTCTGGGCAGATTTCCATGAAATGTGATGAGTACATTCAGATCCACGATGAAAAATGGTAAAATAAAAATAATCAGTATATTGTACACTAGAGGAAGTTATAAACAAAAGAGACTCCAGCAGCACTTTAGTGGGTCTTCTTATTAGGGAGGTCAAGGCAAAGAAATTAGGAACAAAATATATATATATATATATATAAATATATAAATATTGTTTTGTCATATTGTCAGAAAAATGTTGTCCGATTCTGATATTTCATTTTAAAGCCAATATCGGTCGATACCAGTGACATGCTGATATGATCATGCATCCCTATTTCCATCTTGGGTTAACTGTTAGCTATTTATAAGATACACTTAAGTGAAATTTTTTTATATTATAATATTATTTTATTTGTCTTAGGGTTTTGTGTGTGTGTGTGTGTGTGTGTGTGTGTGTGTGTGTGTGTGTGTGTGTGTGTGTGTGTGTTTAAGATTTCTGATTATGGGCCCAAAATCTCCCAGCACGCAAAAACTCCCTCTCCCTCTCTGTGCAGGTACGTTACAGCAATTGATCTCAGATACAATGGTCCGCTGGGCTCAGGAGTCTGTTATTGAGGATCCAGAGCTGGTCAGAGCCATGTTTGTCCTGCTGCACCGCCAGTATGATGGCATTGGAGGACAGGTGGGTTTGTGTCTGTGTGCATTCCTCTTAATAAAAAGGCTGAACACATAAAAGAAAAACAACATATTGGACTGCATGAGTGCTCGCTGTTACAACTTAACAAACCTAAGTAACACCGTCTTCACATACAGAGCAATATATATATCAGTTTATTAATCAGAGTATTCTGTTAACTCGAAATTGGCAGGATGAGACACAAAGAAACAGCTGTTAACAGCGTAGTGTAATGCATACTTTCTCTCATAACTCTGTCTTGTACCTTCAGCCAGGTTTCTACAATGGGGGAAAATTAGTAATTAGGGTCGAATTTTTTATTTAGAACCAAGAAGGTCCTGCAGGTTAAATGACATTTGTCTGTCTGTCTACCTTAAGTAAAAACAATTTCTTCCTACTTTCATGCTTTTTTCATGCTTTTTTTTGGTCCAAAACAGCGCATAAAACATCCAGAGAGTCCTCGGCCTCCTCTCCCTTGCTTGTTCCTTCACTCACCGTGTCTCACACAGTTTTATCTCCTTTTGCAATCTCCCCGCTGTCTCCACACTGTTGATCCGCCGAAATGACTTTGGCCTGCTTAGTATCGGACTGGTTGGCTGGTTTGAGGAAATTTAACAAACTTCATTGTCTTTTTGCCCTCCTTGCCGCTGAGGGCAGGCTATCTTAATTCATCCCACAGTTTCAAATCACATCAGCTCACGTGAGGAGTACAAAATTCCAAACTCTGCACTGCGTGACCTAAAGTGCTGTCTCTCTGTCTCTCTCTCTCTCTCTCTGTCTCTGTCTCTCTCTCTCTTTCTCTCTCTCTCTCTCTCTCTTTTACTCACTGATTTAAAATGCATCTAAAAGAGGCAAACAAGGGATTTTTGACTTTAGTGGGGAATAAAGTCGAACAAGACAAGTAACATTAAGTATTAGACAAAAATGTATTTACATATTTTCATACTGACAAAGGAGGTGTCCGATCCATTTAAATAGGTTCCGGATCCAACATGGGATGTGCCAGAATATGTTTCGACAGGATCCGGCTCAAAATAAGTCCCGATAGTATGGTAACTGATAACAGAGTATTTCGGCCCAATCTGCAGTCTGTACAGCTTTTCACAGTAATATCAAGTCTCTGACAGTGGAGAAATGTGTGGACCGCAGCTATAAGTTTGAAAATATATGAATCTGTTTCTATTTGTCCAGGTGCGGGCCCTTCCTAAGACCTACACTATAAACTCAGTATCGATCGAGGACACCATCAACTTGCTGGCTGCTCTGGGTCAGATCCGATCTCTGCTGAGTGTCCGCATGGGAAGAGAGGAGGAGAAACTGATGATCAGAGGGTTGGGGTGAGAACACACTCATCTGTCAAGCTCCTGAACACTGATTGTGATAAACTTTGGTCCTCTCTGTGTAGTTTAAGTAACATTCAAGTGAATTTCTATTTGTTAGGTCACCTGTACACATGCTGATACTGATCTATCTGAAAATGATTGACATATAAATAACAAAAGAAATGATTATATACTGTATGTGGCAGCATGGTATGTAATTCTCTCCAAAGTAGTTAATTGCGGTCTAGTCTAATTTCAGTTTTAAGCAAAGCAGAAATGATTTAAGCGTGAACCTGAAAATTGTGCCAGGCAAAGATCATTGTACCCATGGGTACATATGTGTTCTGGCACATGATCAATAGTCCAGTTGGATCAATAATTCTCATAAAATAATTTTTTGTGAGCTCTTGTGGCACCAGAGAAGGTCAATAAACACAGGAAGTTCAATAAAGGGCTGCAGGACCTGCTGTCAGTCATCTGACTTGATGTGAGTCCATGAGGCCTGATGATGCAGGATGACAGTCACCTCAAGTCTCATCAGTCTCTTATCTGTCAGCTTGTATGTTCGGCTTTGTTATAAATCAGTGTTAATACAAAATGAAAGAACTGCAAAAAAACCCCCAAAACTTCCATTTTTTCCCGTTTTTCTGAGACTGGGTCGCAGTGGCAACAGGCCAAGCAACGTATTTCAGACGTCAATCTCTCCTGTAACTTTTTCCAGCTCCTCCTGGAGGATCCTCAGGCCTTCCTAGGCTGTATGGGATATATTATCCCTCCAGCATGTTCTGGGTCTATACAGGGTCTCCAAAACACCTCAATTGCCACCCTTCAACACCAAGGAGTAGCAATGCTCTGGATTTCTGAGCTACTCACCGTGGAAGGGAGGTCATGGTGGGATGTTGCCGATAAAACCACATTGTCTACAAAAAGCAGAGATGCAGTTCTAAGGCTCCCAAGCTCTCCATGACAATCATGATAAGAGACAACCCTGACAGAAGCCATCACCCACCAAGAATATGTTTGACTTTGTGCCAAGTACACAGAGACAGCTCTCATTTTGGATATATAAGATTTACATGGCCCATACAGTGACTGTCAAGTCCACCTCTTTTTCCCACCAAATTGACACGAGGACAACTCGATTCAAGGTTCCAACTCAAACTTTTATTTTATTTTTAGTTGGTTGGTCGTCTTGTTTCATAGGTTGTAAACCTTTAAAGACAGAAAACAAAATTACCATCCAGCACAGAACCAAAAAGTTGACACATTACCCATTTTCAATTAGTTAATCATTTAAGCCTTTTAAATTGAATAAAGAATAATCAAGAAAAAGAGTAGTGTTTTAACATTTAACAGAATATATATGCTATATTTTTACTCTATTTAAGCTCAAAATTAAATATCTTAATAGCTTATTGGACAGAAAATCAAATAAATGCTGCACATTTCAGACGACAAGAAGCAAATAAACATTCTACAGACCATTGGCGTCTTTGGCCTGAATCCAAAGGTGGACTTGGGTCTCCTCTCCTTTGTCTCCTCTTGCTCCTTTCTCCTCTGTGTGTGTGACTGTTGAGCTCCCCCAGTCCTTCCCAGGTGCTCTAAATCAGAGTGCAATCAAGCACCCTCTTGCCTCTCGCTGTTGCACTCTGGGAAGTGTAGTCCCATGTACTGAGACTCAGCTCGACAGTGACAATTGCCATGGTACCCCATCCCCCCACAGGACTCCATGGGAGACACAGTAGGACTTCTCCAAGTCCAGAAAACACATGTAGATGTGATGGGCAAACTCTCATGAACCCCCCAGCAGTCAGGGTGGAATCCGCATGGCTCCTACTGGATGTAGGTCTGATAATTGGTCAGAACCTCCTTTCAGGTGGCCTGAAATTCTTGGAAGACTGAGCAGTACTCTGATAACTGGAGCAAACCCTGTGGCCCCCTTTAAAAAACTCTATAAGCACTGGCTCCACTCTCCACATGACACTAAGAGGGCATGTCAGCCAAGACAGCCCAACATTGTCTTGTCTTTGGCATCTCAAGGTGAATCTTATATGCACCCATGCATATACATTTTTTGACTGCTTAGAGACCTCTGCCAGAGAGAAAGGTGAAGTTTTCCCCCAGTATTCAAACTTTTTCTTCTCACAAAGGATGCGTTGGTCGGGTTCAGGAGTTCACCAAGTTCTCTTTCCACCAACAATCTCCCCATATCTCCAGTCCAAATCTGCAGTTCTTCTTTTCAGCTGAAGACAGCTTAGGCAAATCCATGCTTCCACCCTTTCGAATGGGTTGCCAGAACTTCTCAAAGTGCTTCACCATATCCTCCCCAAACTCCTCCCACACCAGAGTTTTTGCTTTGGCGACCATCAAAGCCAGGACTTTTCTGGCCCCCCAATACCCATCTGCTGCATCAGGAGTCCCTGGGCCAACCAAGCCTGAAAAGCATTCTTTTTAAACTTGATGGCCTCCTTCAACACTGGTGTCCACCATTGGGTTCTTACGATGCTGCCACATTAGGCACCAACAATTGTCCGAGTCCAACTCAGAGCAGCAGCCTCCACTATGGAGGTTTTGAATATGGTCCAGATTGCAGGTCTCCAACACTATCTGGAGGTGGTAGTTGAAGACCTCCCAAACAGGGGCATTAGCCAGACTTTCCCAGTACATCCCCACTATACATTTGGGATTACCAGGTCTATCTGGCAGCCTCCTGATCATCTGACCCAATTTACCCCCAGGTAATGATTAGTTGCCCCTCTCCTCACCCAAATCTCCCAAGGCATACAGCCGCAGATCTGATAATACGACCACAAAGTCAATCATTGATCTTTGGCTTACAGCGTTTTGGTACCAGGTCAACTCATGAATCAGCTTGTGACATAGTTTTTGTCATGGCCAAACCATGACTAGCACACAAGTCCAATGACAAAGCATCAATCAAATTTAGAGCAGGCCCTTCCTTTCAGCCACTTCAGCTTTCTTCTTAGTTGCCCACATGAGCAGAACTGTTGAGTTCCCAGAAGGTATCCTTTTCACGATGCCACCAGGAGACTCCAAGAAAGCCAGGTACTCTAAGCTGCTGTTTGGTGCTCAAGCACAAACAGACACAGACTTCCTCATGCACAATCAAATACTGGCCACCCCCTTTCTCAAAATCTCTAACACAGTGGAGAAGATGAGTATTACCACACTTGCCAGGGGCCTCTTACTCTGGGTACTCTGGAGAAAGTGAGAGTCCAACATCTCTTCAGATCCAGTGACATGTGTAGAGGTGACCCCAGCTGCTGTATATCTACTTGGCACTGCTCCTCCTCCTCCATTAGCTCTGGTTTCTTCCCCACCTGGGAGTTAATGTTCCAGTAGAACCAACCTATGATGCCAGAAGTCAGCCACAAGATGCTCCCCAGCTAGCTTCCTTTTCACATCTGGCTCCAGGAGGGGGCATCGGTTGTTCACTTCTGGGTGAAATTCTTCACCCTCTTTTTACAGATTAATACAGGGTCTGTAAAGTGTTCTTAATCTGGCCCCTCTGTTGGGACTGCTTTGCTTAAGGACACTCTACAAGAAGCTATTGCCCCCAACAACACAGCTCAGTTGACAGGTCAACCATACCACTTTAGTTTGAGGTGTTGATTATTAAAGAAGTACATGGAAACTATGAATCCTGTTTTTTCTTGGTGTATACCAAATAAGCTGAATTACAGGTGTGAAAGAACAGAGCTTATGGTTCATGTTTTGAAGTTATCTGGCATCTTTCAAAACTGTCGTGGTACAATTAGATCTGAAATACCCTTAAAAAACTTGATGATGGATACTCCACTGCTGGGAATCAACCATAGATGTAAGGAATTTTGTAATCAATGTTTTTTTTGTTGTACTTTTTTATTTAGGAGAAATCCTTGATGTCCATACATATAGTACATGACGAAAGATGTAAAACACCAGCTAGTTTTGTAACATTACTCCTGCACTGGAAAAAAAAAGATAAGGAAAACAAAAATTGGTGGGTTAGGAAAATAGCACCAGGAATGTATAGTGTTCTGTATATACCATGGCCAATCAGAGCGTACACTGTAAACCTGTTAAGAGCCCTGATGATGGACAAACTCCTAAAATTTTAACTCTCTCCTTAACCTCTGCCTTCGTCTGCAGTGATATCATGAACAACAAAGTGTTCTACCAACATCCGAACCTGATGAGAGCTCTGGGGATGCATGAGACTGTCATGGAGGTCATGGTCAACGTACTCAGTGGAGGAGACTCCAAGGTATGATTTATTTATAGGCTGCAGAGCCAGAAAATATAAGCACTGAACCTGGATCATGATGTTGACAGAAACCAGGACCAGAACCAGCTTAGCTGAATCATAAAAATGTGGCTCTTTTATGGGTAGATGTGGTTTATCCAGGGTTCCCACAGTCATGAAAAACCTGGAAAAGTCATGGAATTTCACAATTGCATTTTCCACAACTGGAAAAGTCATACATTTAGTAAAATCACTGAAAGTTTTAAAAGTCATGGGATTTTGATGTGTGTAATAAAATATGTATCTTCAGTGGAAATTTCATTTTCTGCTGCTGACGACATAACATAGCTTTAATACGATATGCAACATTTCGCTGATGTGTGTTTTTCCACTTTCTCCTCTTGCTCCATCTCTCCCTGTATTTTAGTTAGCTGAACTTAAATTTGAAAATAGTTTGTGTCTGATATGTTTGAAAACACCAGGCAAGTAGGGAAAGAAAAAAAGTTATTATGGGTCCTTGAAAAGTCATGGAAAGATTTGGAATTTTGTCCATGAAAATGTGTTGAAACACTGTTTATCTCTTGTTCTTGGCATTCAGTATCAGCCTTATCTAATTCTGTATGACTGGATTTTTTTGAAACTTGTAAATTTTCATGTGAGTGCAAAGATGTAAATAAATGCATACAGTAAAAATACAAGTTTATGGACAGCAAAACATTTGTAATGAAAATATAATATTGCCACATGGTGTTGTCTAACATGGAGTCTGTGTTTTCACAGGAAATCACCTTTCCTAAAATGGTGGCCAACTGCTGTCGTTTTCTCTGTTACTTCTGTCGAATCAGCCGTCAGAACCAGAAAGCCATGTTTGACCATCTCAGCTACCTGCTGGAGAACAGCAGTGTTGGCCTTGGTGAGTATGAGAGTATGTGTGATTTGCACTCTACCTGCTGCTTCTGTGTGTTGTTTTTACTCCTCCCTGAAAAGCCCCGGCCCCTCTCTTTAAAATGGCATAGTTAAGTTTACTGTATAAGGTGGATGATTGGCTGCATTTATAGGCGTTCACTTCCCATGTGAGCAGGAGCACTGTGTGACTGTTAGGCAGCACTGAGACACTGACCATATATTTGATGTGAAAGTACATTTTTGACTCTAGGCATAAGTTATGGTCTCATGGACTGTCTGAAATCATTCCCTTATACACTCATTCATTACTGAATAATAACAGAGACGTAGTAGTGGATTGAGATTATGGACACCTACGAAGCATCATTATTTTTGTGTCATTGCTGATAGCTGTAGAGTCACACAAAAGTCATCTTCAAATCTATAAGATGCGATGCAGTGTACGTCATTTACAGTACTTTTATGCCTTGGCGCCCATGTTGGCAGATGCCAGAAGCATTATGTTTTCGTGTTGTCCCTCCGTCCATTCATCTGGCACATTCTTGCTAAGGCAATATCTCAAGAACGCTGTGAGGAAATTTCTTCAGATTTGACACAAAGCTCTTGAGTAGACTCAAGGATGAACTGACTAGATGTTGGTGATCAAAGGTCAAGGCCATAATGACCGTGCATTTGTTGCATTCTTGTTGAAAGTGACATCTCAAGAACAGGGAATTTCATAAAATTTGACACAAACATTCACTTGAGTCAGTGATGGGCTGACTTTGTGACATAATATCTGAAGATGGCCTTCGAAGAGAGGTTCCTCAAATTTGGCACAAACATACAATTGGACTCAAATCCAAAACCCCCTGTTGTCACTTCCACAAAGTTCCAAAACCAAGCCATCGCCATGATGACCAACTGTCCACCGATGAAGACCACGTGATGCAGCTGTGGATTAAAAAAACAAAACAAAAAAACTGAGTGGAACTTGAGATGAAATTAAATTGAAAATCGAAATTGTGAATGTAAAATATGAAATGAAATATATTTCTTACAAAAATGTAGACAAAATAAAGTGATCTCTTAATCTGAAACTGTGATTTTTTTCCATTCCTTTTTGGAAAAAAAATATAATACAACAAAGTATTATATTTCATAAAATAATAATAATTTGATTCACTTATATTTGACATGCAGCATCATACCAGTGATATGTTCAGTGAAAAGTACTGCTTTCTCCATTGTAAATGTTCAGAAACATCAATAAAGAGAAAAGAAGATCCAGACTGCTAGCATTCTAATACAATTGGTGCTGGTAACCCACAATGTGTTAAGCTGTGCAGTAAGCTTGGCAGGAAAAACAACAGTTTGACCGAACAGATGTGCTCAGCCTGAGGCTGACGTTAAAGCAGCATCCATGAAGACATGACAGGTACTCAGTACAAGAAAATGAACACAGACGCTATGTGACACAGGCGAGGAATAATCATATTCACCGTATGTTTGAGAAGGAAGATCCGCCTGCAGAGCTTTCAGCAGTGATGCTGTTTTCTACCATCATGTTTGTGTGCACACAAGAAGAAGCTGTGTGCTGTGTTTAGACAAGCTTTGGGGTTCTTTGTGAAACCTAATTTGTTTTTACAGCTTCATCCCTTATTGCTCACAGACAACTGGCTGTGTATCCAACAGTGCTGCATCCAGGAACACATGCATCTTTGTTGCTTTATTGCTTTTATTGCTCCCAATCCTCTTAGGTGTATTTATAAAGTATGTTTTCTTCCCCTTCCCTCTCATCCTCTTCTCCTCTCCTCCTCTTGTCTCCTCAGCGTCTCCGTCCATGCGAGGATCTACTCCTCTGGATGTGGCTGCAGCATCAGTTATGGATAATAATGAATTGGCCCTGGCTTTAAGAGAGCCAGACCTGGAGAAGGTGACAAACATTAACACACACACACACGCACACGCACACACACACGCACGCACGCACGCACGCACACACACACACACACACACACACTCAGAGCTTTCTTCCTTGGAAGAATGCAGCATACAGAGTTTATTTCAGAGGACTGAGGGCTGCAGAGGATTTACTGTAGCATTGTTCCACCCCTCACCCACTCAGACCAAAAGTCGATGATGTGTTTGAGTTAACCTCACCAACTTTTCCTCCAGCAAATAAAAAAATACAATCAATAAATACCCATACAGTCCTACACCTATCTAAAATGATGCACCCAACAGTCCTGTGGTGTGAAAGCTCTCTGTGCCTCTGTAGGTGGTGCAGTACCTGGCCGGCTGTGGGCTGCAGAGCTGTGCCATGTTGGTGCGTAAAGGATACCCTGATATCGGCTGGAACCCTGTGGAGGGGGAACGCTACCTCGACTTCCTGCGCTTTGCTGTCTTCTGTAACGGTGAAAATTTAGTTTCAGTTCACAAGTCCCTTTTCTCAGAGTCAGATCTGCTATTTTCCAAGAGAAACTGTTTTCCCTCTTTGTCAGTGAATGCATTTGTTTGGCGTCCAGTATGTTGTCATGAACACTTCTCTCGTTCTGTGCTCAGGTGAAAGTGTGGAGGAGAATGCAAATGTTGTGGTGAGGCTTCTGATTCGCCGACCAGAATGTTTTGGTCCGGCCCTGCGGGGTGAAGGAGGGGATGGGTTGTTGGCAGCGATGGAGGAGGCTATTAAGATCTCTCAGGATCTCTCCAGAGATGGTCCCTCTCCTACATCCGAGAGCAGCAAGACACTGTAAGACAAATCATCACATCTCATTCATTAGTATTAGCTAATGAGATTTTAGAAAAAAACATCCTGTATTTACAGTTACAGTGGGCCTCATTCACAAATGGTGCAAATGCACAAATCTTTACTTAAAGGTGAAGTGCTTAAAATGTAGGGGTATTTAGCAGCATCTAGTGCTGAATCATAGATTGCAACCAGTTAAAACTTCTCCTGGCTAGAATTCCTTCAGTTTCCATTATTCAGCAGGTTTTTCATCAAGAGCTGAATTATCCCTAGAGGTCTCTTTCTCTGCAAAACAAACAAACCAGGTGATTAAAACAGCTCTAAACACTGAACAAAGCAGTTTGACGTTACAAATTGGTGAATCTGCGATGCAGTTTAGCATCTCAGTGATGGGCTGCTCACTCACAACATAGTCACGCTTTTTCTCTCATAAGTTAATGTGTGTTTACCTTTTTTCTGATCCAGACATTCAGGAGGTAGAATTATCTGTAGAGGTCTCTTTCTTAAACAGACCCGGACATTTAAAAGAGGTTTAAAACAAAACAAAACAAAACCAAATGATGCAGTTTCAGCTCAAAACTCCATGTATTTCTGATCCACCTTGGCATGTCACTACAGACGGCTAGTCCAACACATGGAAATGTGAAGCCTCATTTTTCTCTGATATCTGATAACTTCAGATTAAGATGCAGATGTTCAGGAGGTTTTCACCAGAAGCCAAATTATTCACAAAGGTCGCTTCCACTCCAGAATAAACAGGCCTGGTGATTTAATCTGCTGGAAACACCTAATAAAACACTTTCATATTGTCAACAGAGGAATTTCGGTTCGTTCATGCTCATTGTATTTGGGCTTCTTACTACGGTGACATAAAAATACAAATAGCTGTATGTAGAGCCAGTGTTTGGTTTGTCCATTCTGGGCTACTTTAGAAACATGGAGGTGCAACATGCAGGTGATTGCACACTAAAGAAAGCAAACCTATAGTATTATATTCAATTTCTGCCAAAATTTCCCTCTAAATCTTACACGCTGCACTTAAATTGTGCATATTAATGCTTTACGCTCAAATCTGGGGTTCATCAATATTTTGTTGTTTGAGATGAGGTGTTTGAGGTGAAATGTTTAGTTGCCTCAGTGACATATTGTGGTGTGTGTGTGTGTGTGTGTGTGTGTGTGTGTGTGTAGCAGTGACATGCTGGAGGAAGAGGAGGATGACACCATCCACATGGGAAATGCCATCATGACCTTCTATGCTGCTCTCATTGACCTGCTGGGCCGCTGTGCACCAGAGATGCATGTGAGTAGCAGCACAAACATACACACATGCACACTCTTGTAGATACTCACACTAATCAAAGCCCTTTCATATCAGCTGATCCACGCTGGAAAAGGTGAAGCAATCCGTATCAGAGCCATTCTGAGGTCTCTGATTCCTATTGAAGACCTGGTGGGAGTGATCAGCATCCCATTCTCCATGCCCAGCCTGGCTAAAGGTAAGCAAACTATCCAGCATCAACCCCATTGGACTGCAGATCTCAATCATCCCGATTTTAAACAGCACAGCAAAATGAAACTATGCAAACAAAGGAACAGTTTACTGTGAGTTGATGTCTAAAGCTTGAATTCAACCCTGTTTGCTTGTGTGTGCATGTATGTATGTGCGTTATGTGTTTGCCTCTGCATGTATAGATGGGTTGGTGGTGGAGCCAGACATGTCAGCTGGCTTCTGTCCGGACCATAAAGCAGCCATGGTCCTGTTCCTGGACAGAGTCTACGGTATAGAAGACCAAAATTTCCTGCTGCACCTGCTGGAAGTCGGCTTCTTACCAGATCTGAGAGCTGCTGCCTCTCTGGACACTGTAAGAGAGTGTGTGTGGCTGTGTGTGGCTGTGCGTGTGTGTGTGTGTGTGTGTGTGTGTGTGTGTGTGTGTGTGTGCGTGTGCATGTGTGTGAATATGCTGTTTCTTTGTGTTCATACATATTTTCATAAAATTGCACTAATTTATATTTTTCTGTTAATGATGGCTCAAATGAATGGATAACTAATAATGAATATTGTAGGGTGGCATTTTTTTGAAAGACTTTAAATCTCTCTCAGCCACAAACACACCTCACTTTTCCTTAATCCCATTGCCCTTAAAGTTTTCACAGCAATAGTTCTTGCATAAAACGTTGAAGTTTTGTTGCAGTTTGGCTTTTTGTTTACACGACACCAGCGTTTTTTGGGGCCTGAAGACCCAGACTTTTAAAAAAACGGGTTCCAGAGTTCGATCTGTTCAAAATGCCACCCCCTCTGTCACTGTGTAAACTGACAATGTGCGGATCCTGTGAGAATGGTGATGTCACGGTCGTACTTGTGGATGTGCCTGTTGTTCTTCTGTGGTGTGTCATTACAAAGTAACACCACCAACTACCTGCCTGGCATGAATACTACAGCGTTTAGATTTTTTTAGCGGATCCGTATACATGGGGATTGTTCTCACAATGTTATCATATGAACGCAGATTTTTTTTTTTAAACTCAAAGGAAAGACTTTTCCATTTTTATTAGGACTGTTCTTGTCTAAATGCCTAAATGCCTTGGCCTCCTGTCTTCTTCGTGTGTCTCTGTGTTTGTGTCAGGTTGCTCTCAGTGCCACAGACATGGCCCTTGCCCTCAACAGGTACCTGTGCACAGCCGTGTTGCCTCTCTTGACCAAATGTGCCCCACTGTTTGCTGGGACGGAGCCGTTTGCCTCGCTGATCGACTCCCTGCTCCACACGGTTTACCGCCTATCCAAAGGCTGCTGCCTCACCAAAGCCCAGAGGGACGCCATCGAGGAGTGTCTGCTGGCCGTTTGTGGGTAAGACTGGACTTAAAACAGAGAGGAAAAAATCTGCCATGCATGTGTGATTTGTTGGAATCCCTCAGTGTGATTCTTGAAACACAGGAGCAAATGTCAGGAAAGACCTGCAAGAGTGTGGCATGGTGCTGATGTTTTGGAATCTGAATTTATACAACTATACCAAATATGGCATAAATAATCTGTATTTAAGCTTTAGTGTAGAATTCACTTACACATCAATAAAGTTCAGCCACACTGTAATTTAGTTTAGCCATTTAATCTAAATATTGTGAGCATCATCTCCTCTTCTCATTTTAGCTCTTCAACTTAATTATTGCTGCTGATAACTATATTCTCGTTGATAAAATGTTCCTTCTCATCCACTGATTATTTTCATGGATGCATTCTTGTCATTCGGTTTCTCTGTTTTAATATAACTTCCTGTTTGTCATTTGCCTGTTTTCCTTGTCTGTTGGTTTAATCACATCATCAACATCACATCTTGTTACAGAACAGTCTAAGCTGTTCTGTGTGCCAACTAACGTACATCCTATTAATCCTGTGCAGTAAACTGAGGCCTTCGATGATGCAGCATCTGCTGAGGAGGTTGGTGTTTGATGTTCCTCTGCTCAATGAACACACCAAGATGCCTCTGAAGGTGAGAAACTCACTGCACTGATATCTCTGCCACATCAATTCAATCAGTCCTTTTTAAATGCATCTTTAGAACTATACTTCAGTACATTACAACATTATGTAACTGCAACATATGCTGGCATATTACTTCAGCTGACACAACTTTTACAAAGAGCAATAATCTGCAATAAAACATGAAATTGTGATGTTTCATCGCATTATAGAAATGTATGATGATTACATTTTTTTTTCTTTTTACGAGCACACTTTCTTTGCATCAGCATCCCTAATTTCAGATTTAATAAAAAATATGATCATGGATATGTGATGTTGCACTGTGACTATGTGCCATTGACTGCACTGTTTGATTAAAAAAGCTCCCTAAAGTCAGCAGATGGTTGATGAATGTCTTCTTGACTTTCCTTAGCTGTTGACCAATCACTATGAGCGTTGCTGGAAGTATTACTGCCTGGCTGGAGGCTGGGGCAGCTTTGGAGCTGCATCAGATGAAGAGCTTCACCTATCCAGGAAACTGTTCTGGGGAATATTTGATGCTCTGTCACGCAAGGTAAGGAATTAGTTTAGGCCTTTAAGCCTCTGCATTGGTGACAGTCATGGCCGGAAATATTGTTTTCAGCTTATTCATTCATATCTGAAGTCATCTGTACGTTTGTACATTTGTTCCATATTTCAAGGTCAAGGTCACTAGGACCTTCCATCTGTCCCATTCTTAGGAGCACGAAATCTCAGGACACCTTGAGGGAATCTAGTTTCTTTTTTATGTAACAATAAATGGAAGCGAAATGCGTGTGGTGTTTTCTCTGGTGTGTCATTACAAATTACACCACTAACTACTGGCCTGGCTACTACAGCATTTTTGGTTGTTTTTGCGGATCCATGTACACGAGGATCATTCTCAGTGTTATTATATGAATGCAGTTTTTTTTAACACAAAAGCAAGACATTTTTTTTTTTAGTAGGGCTGTTCTTGTCTAAACATGACCTTAGTTTTCAGTATGGGTCAATCTCCAAAAAACGCTAAATCCTTCTTTCTACATAGTGCAGTCTAACATGGTGCTGTGAATGTGTTTTCATGGCGTAGCGGTATGACCAGGAGCTGTTCAAACTGGCGTTACCGTGCCTCAGTGCCGTGGCTGGAGCTCTGCCTCCAGACTACATGGAGTCCAACTACATGGCCATGATGGAAAAACAGTCTTCCATGGACTCAGAGGGAAACTTCACCCCACAGCCTGCAGACACTACCAAGTAAACAACTGATTTATTTCTTCTTTGTTAAATAAGCATTCTAAAGTTATTTTTTTATAAAGACACAGTACGATTTTTGTCTAAACAAAAGCATCAAATGATTTTATATCAATGTAAACTGTGAGGATTGTTGCTTTTTTGTTTTGTCAGTGTGACTGTCCCAGAGAAACTGGACTATTTTATCACCAGATATGCAGAGCACAACCATGAGAAGTGGTGTATAGAAAAGGTACAGAAGCAAAATGCTCACAAGTCAAACATGAAGTAGGGGTTGTCCTGTTACTGATGTGTTTTAAGGTGGAATAAACATAACAGTATTGAAGTCATGCAAGAAAACTTAATGAAATTAAAAAAATCTTGTATGTATGTTTCCATAGTTTTCCAATGGCTGGTCATATGGGGATCAGATCTGTGAAATCTCCAAGAGCCACCCTTTACTGAAACCATACAAAGGCCTCTCTGAGAAGGTAGTTTGCATACAGCGCTTTGAGTGTCTCTTCTTGTCTTCAATTTAATATTTTGACTTTAACATGGCCAGGTATTAGTCAACATGTATGCATACATATTGGTTTCAAAATCAAGATCAAGTTTGTTTTTCAAGTTTTTACAGAAGAACTCAAGGAGTCAAACAGTGTTTTTTGGTTAGCAGGGTTGTGCATGAACATGTTAAACGAGCTCAACTTTGGTAAACAGTGAACTGAGCTAGCTCTTTTGTAATATAGACATGCACAAAACACTGTTGGTAACAGGGAATGTAAACATAACTTTGTTGGTTTATAAGAAAACTGCACAGGTTGTCTTTTTATGAAGCTATTTAAAGGTGAAGTGTGTAAAATTTAGAGGGATTTTGTGACATCTAGTGGTGAATTGTAGATTGCAACCAGCTAAGCCTTCTCCCAGCTGGAATTACGTCAGTTTCATTGTTCAGGAGGTTTTAATCAGAAGCTGAATTATCCACAGAGGTCTCTTTCTTTCTAAAACGCACACACTGGGTGATTTAAATGGATCAAAAACCAAAAAAAGACGTTTAGTTTAAAAATCCAGGTATTTCTGACGCACTTTGGCATGTCGCTGCAGGTGGCTGGTCCGACACATTTTTTCTCCCTAATATCTTAAGACCCAAATGTTTTGTTATTTTCAGGTACTTATACACTAAAGAAAATAGACTTATTGTATCATATTCTGTTTTTGCAAATATATCCCCCTAAATCTTACACACTGGTCCTTTAAGACCAACTTGAACCCTTAATTGAAGCTTTAAATCTATATTTGAGGGAACTGTGGTAATGAAAGAACAGTACTTTTTAGCATACATTCTTCACACACTGTTAAGGCACAGATTAGCATAGGTCTTTGTAAAGGCTTGCAGTGTGGTGAGAGGACTGTGTCCAGAGCAAGCATTCCCACACCACTGAAAATGTCCTGCAAAATGATCTTTTTGTAAACCTTTTAGTAACAATGGCAGGGAAATACAACAACGTGCACACTTAACACTCACCTAAATTTTGCGAGGTTACAATATCTTGTAGTTTTTCTTGCAGTTTTGTTATTATTGTTATTATTTTTGTTATTATTATTATATATATTATATATTAAATATATTTAGAGGTAGGTTTATCCAAAGTTTGGTTGTAATTTTTCAGGATAGGGAGGCGTATTGCTGGACAGTCAGAGAGTCTCTGAAGACCATGCTGTCGTGGGGCTGGAGCATCGACAGGATCAGAGAGGGCGACCCTGCCAGCCTCCATAACAAGTCCAGGAGGATATCACAGGCCAGCCAGGTATACACACACACACACACACACACACACACACACACACACACACATTCAATCACAAATGAACATCACATCTTGTTATAGCCAGCATTCATATATATGGTGTCTTCCACAGCTGTCTTTTGAAGGAGCTCCAGCTTTCAGCCCCAGACCCATCGATATGAGCAATGTTACACTGTCCAGAGACATGCAGGTAGGTAACTGCATACACAAAAAACAAAACTATATTTGAATGAGTAATAGAGAAGCTTGTTTGATCCCTGAGATTTAAGTGTGCTGCTGTAACACTAAGGAACGGTATTGATATCAGTATAGAAACCAGAGGATTTTGTGGATTGATAGATGAATTAATATGTCCAGATTAACAGAGCTGCACATGTTTAACATCGTGTTTGTTCAGTCTATGGCAGAGCTGCTTGCAGAGAACTATCATAATATCTGGGCCAGGAAAAAGAAAATGGAGCTGGAAGCCAAAGGTAGATTAAACACAACACACATGCACAGCATTTCCCAAAACATTTTCCTTTTGATTTCTCTCAAAAACAAAAGAAATAAGCAACTTAAGGAGAGGTGACCCAAGAATTAGCAAAAAATGAGTAAAGTCACAAAAAGAAACAACAAACCATGAAATGACCTGAATAATTTTAAATAAATTCTGCATTTCTAAACATTTTTTACTAGCTTTTGGAAAGAAAAAAAAATCCAAACCTACTAAATCATGCAATTTGTGGGACATTTCTTAAGTTGATCATTGCCTCTTTCCCATGTTTTCAAATTAAATAAAACCAATGTGCTCAGGGTTCATAGGTTGAAATACTTGTGAAAGGCCTCTGAATGCAGCACAAGAAAAGTGAAGCTCCAGGTTTAAAGGGTTAAAGGCATGGATTGAGGCTTCAGCGTACGTTGTGCACATATCAGTCTGAATTAAACCAGTGTAAGAGTGGTATTCCATTTCTGGATTTTTTTTTTTTTTACAAAACTGCAGCAAATCAAATTACACATTTGAACTGGAATATAAAAATCATTCAGTAATCAGGGTAGCAACAAACACTGATTCCCTCTGAGCTGATGGCAATTCCTCTGATACAGTTAGCTAAAAATGTTAGAGTTGCACAGGCAAACAAGAGTCCTCTTTGTATCACCCTGTCATCTCTGTTTTCCATGCGTCATGTTGCTGTTGTGTTCAGGTGGAGGGAACCATCCTCTGCTGGTTCCCTATGACACACTGACTGCCAAAGAGAAATCCAAAGACAGAGAAAAAGCACAAGACATCCTCAAGTTCCTTCAGATCAACGGTTACACTGTGTCCAGGTAAGAACAAGACTTTACTCTTTACACACAGACTGGAGGTACTGTGAGAAGAGTTTGAATTGTGAACGTTTTGTTGAATTTAGGTATGACTTATGAGATTTGCCTAATAATACAGCATGTGCATAACTGTGAGCATTTCATACACTTAATGTGACCCAGAGTCATGTCAGTTTCTTCTCTGTGTCCAGCAGAAAGGTTTTTGGATGTGTTTAGATCAATGACTGTATATAAATATGGATGGCATAATAGCTCCCCAAAAATGAAGCCAGAACATCTAGATCGCCCCCTGGTGGCTAGTTGCAGTATAGGTCATAAATCCCACCTTACAGTCATGACTGACAGCTCTGTGTGTCCATCAGTTTGCTCTCACTCAGTGGCATTGCTCATGTTTGGATCAAGTGGGTGAATGGGCCAGAACTCAATACGGCGGCTCTAGTTCCCAATCACTGCAGTGCAGAGTCTGGCTCCAAATGATGTCACCAGCACAAAATGGCACCACCCATGTCTGGATATTTTGGCTTCATTTTTGTACAGTGGGAGGAAGTAAAGACATATGATCCATTTTATATGCAGTCATTGGGTTAGGCAAACATACCACAGAGAATTTAAGAAGAGGGAAACTACCAGCTGGTCAGGTAAAAATGCTGTTCAACCATTCTAGTGATATGTTACAACATGTTGTTTAATAACAGATAGCAACTTTGACTTTTGAGATTTTGTGTGCACTCAGTGGGCAGTACTGTTATTAGCCAAAAAAAGGTTAAAAAGGTTAGGCTTTGTTTTCACATTTGACAGAGCTAAGCTAACCGTATCCCCTCACTCTCTCTTTTTGCATCTTGTACACTAATAATACTTAACTTACAGCCTGCTGGCCAAATCTGGCCCTGATAGAGCGTCAGGTGGTCCCCCAACCATTTTCTAAGATAAGATAAAAATAAGCTGATTCACACTGGGAATTGTTTTTGTACTTTTAGTATCCATAAGGTGCCAAAATGCATAAAACAGCATCAAAACAGCATGATTATCAAAAAAAGTGCCAGTGGAAGATCCCCCACACACCCCCACAGAGGTCGTAGCTACGCCCCCAATGTGCTTAAACTGTAGAATTATCGTATAACCCTAGAAATGTCCTCAAATCCGAGAAACATCCTGAAATCCAAAAACATCCTAAAATCTTAGAAATTTTCTTATACCCAAAAAATGTCCTAATATGCTAGAAATGTCCTAAAATCAGAGAAATGTCCTTAAATGTTCAAGATGTCCTAAAATCTTAGAAATGTCCTTAAATCTGAGGAACGTACTAGAATATGAGAAACGTCCTAAAATCCTAGAAATATCCTAAAATCTGAGAAACATCTTAAAATCTGAAAAACATCCCAAAATGCAAGAAATGTGCAAATATTTTAAAATCCTGAAAGTGTCCTAAAATCCTAGAAGTGTCCTTATAGCCAAGAAACTTCCTAAAATCTGAGAAATGTCCATATACCCTAGAAATGTCCTAAAATCCTAAAAAAAATCCTATGTATGTCATTTTTTTAAAGTACCCAAGCAAAGCAATCTGAGCATTCCTACAGTACAGAGATACTCTCGGTCAGAAATGTGTTTAATTTAGATTAGCACAGACATGAAATTGATTAGGGCTGGGGCGACGCGCTGACGTAATAGAATACGTGAATACGTCGATTCACATAACGTGCATCAACGTAATGAGAGCGTGAGCAACTCCGAGCGTGTTGTTTTTTGTTTTGGCACAATCAAGTAAGCGCATGCACACTGCTCGCCTGAGCAGCGCTCGTCAGGCACGTCTGAGCTGCGTGTCAGCTGCAGCACATCTAGAGAAACAGTGGCTCACTGTTTTTTTACGCGTGACGCTCGAGTTTGTTGACTCTATACCACTTTATACTGCAGTTTAAAGTCTCTCTCTGTCACAGAGATGAGGAAACACAAAGATGTTTGTTTTACTTCAACTTCCTTGCTTCCCTTTCAAAACAAAAGCTATCTGTGTCTCTGTGAACAGAATGCCATCAGTTGGTGATACAATGCATTTTATTTTGAAACATTTACAGGACGGGGTTGTCAGCTGTGCAGGATCTTGTATAACTTCATAAATGAGTCGAATATGTGCTTATAAATAGGAAAATACAGCACTCATATCAGCAGGAAGCGGTATGCCTTATGGCCCAGTTAAGGTTGGACTATTATTATACAGAAAGAATGGACTAGTTAGAATTATTTCTGTTGGAGAAAAGTGATAGTGTTATTCAGAATGCACTAATTTTACTGAAATATGTTTGTTGGACTGCTATATTTGAGGTTTGTTACTGTAACAAAGACTAACTGTTTTGTTGCTCCTCCTAAAAGTGACTTGAGTTTTACATTGTTTTATTTATTTTGCTGTTGGATTGCTAAATGTGGATTGCACTACATTCCTTTTAATTGAGACTGTAAAACGCAGATTACCAGTTAAGACTGGGCTATTTTTTGTTGGAGAATAATGCCCTGCGGTGTATGACAAGTTTTAAATTGTTATTTTCAGTAGATTTGTTGTTATATTTATTGAGTAATAAAAAAATAATAGTTAGATCAATTAAAAAAAAAATGGATAGATTAATCGATTAATCAAAAAGATAATCGATAGATTAATCGATTAATCAAAAAAAATAACAGATAGATTAATCAATAAAAAATCATCGTTAGGTGCAGCCCTAAAATTGATACATATCCTTTCATGTGAATCTTGGTAATGTTAAATATCTATATTTCCAACATGGCTATCATTCCTTTAAGAGTGTGTATGTTGTTTGCAGAGGTGTGAAGTCGCAGGAGCTGGACACTCCGGCTATAGAGAAACGCTTTGCCTATACCTTCCTGCAGCAGCTCATCACATACGTAGACCAAGCACACCAACACATGATGGAGTTTGGTAAGACTTTTCTGTCACTCACTGAATACTAAAACAGGTTTGAAATGAATGAAATGTCCATACTACATGTTGGCACTGCTGTCACAGAACTCTTTTTCCGTTAATATAGAATACTGAGTAATAAATGTTTCAGTAAATGTAGTTAACTGAAACATTTATTACTCAGTATGCTATATTAACTAAACACTGGTTGGACATTTACATGAAAGGTGGTAAATGTTCCTTTTAGGGCTTATTGGCTGCCACACTGAATACTCTTTTCAATGGACACTTTTGCACTGCAAATTGAACTGCAAAAATATTTTAGTAAATGAGAAAACAATCTTGCTCATAGCTCAACCACTTAAAGCAATACATCACAGCATTGCCAGCATGTAAATCTTTGCAGATCTCATCTTTGTGTTCTGCCTGTCATTTAGACCTGGGAACAAGACCAAAGGGAGAGAAGATTCCTCATGAACAACAGATCAAATTCTTTGGAAAGGTCAGAAACTCATCATTTTATTTAATTCATCAATTAGTTTGATGATGTGGTATTTTAGTGTGTGTACTTTAACCATTTTTTTTTATTTCGCTGCGGGCCGGCATTAGCCAAGGCTGAAGTTTTCCATCCGTCATGCTCCTGAATGGCATATCGCTAGAGGGCCTTGAAGGAATTTCCTCAAATTTGGCACGAACATCCACTTAGACTCAAGAATGAACTCATTAGGATTTTGTGGTTATGGGTCTGAGGTCAAAGTCACTGTGAGCTCATGAAACATGTTTTTGAACATAACTCAATATACGCTTATTATGACAGAATTTCACACAGATAGGATAAAATGATGTGATGACCGTACCAAAAAGGTCAAAGGTCAACATCACATTGACATCATAATATTTTGCAAAAACACTTTTCTGGCCATTATGTGCTACTGTAACTGCAGCTGGACTGGTGGGCAGAGGCATACAACTGCAGGTGATAATTTATTATACATACATTTTTTTATTTGTTATTTTATTTTTATGTATTTATTTTTTGAGAAAAACATTGCCTAATATAGTGGTTTCCGAGTGGTTGGTTGAGGGCATAGACTGTTTATAAAGATGGACAACATGGAGCCAAAGTGTAGCTCTTTAATCTGGATCGCCCCCTGGTGTCTGTCTGCAGTATAGGTCATAAAGCCCGCCCCTCCATGCTAGTGAATAAACGTAGGACAAACTAAAATTCCCAAAGATGGTTTCTGACACTTAAGGTAGTTCTCATCACCCTGATGTTTGTTCAAGTGACCATTGTTATAGTTCGGTCGTGGGTTCATTCTGGATTGACTGCAAGTGACTTGTGAATTTGTTAAGTTTGTAAAAAAACACACCGTGTGTTAAAGTACAGTGAATTTCTGGCACAGTGCTTTTATTTTGATGTGCCACTTCTGTTTGTTCTTGCAGTACGATTTATTTCTTTGTGTTCTAAGCCAACATGTCGTCTACTTTTTGTGGTATAAAATTTTAAACGTGGTATTTTATCTGATGTTTGGACCTTCAGCTAATGACTAAGGAGAAATCTGGCCCCTGTTTCTAGGCTAGTAGGGAACCGCTGACCTTATAAAAATGTGCAGTTAAAAAATGTTAACCAGCAGTAAAAATTAAGCTTGTCAGAAACAGATTGCCAACACTGCCAATATTTCTAATGACTTCCTATAAATTGACTAATAACAAGACAAACATTTATCCCACACGGCATGCAGTTAGAGCCATCAGTCTAGTTTAGGTATGAATGTTGTATTAACAGTGTTCCCTATTCAGTGTAGCTGAAAGTGATCGAAATGCCATTTACATCAAAATCATTAACAATTCCTGTTAAATGAACACAGTTGGAGCCATTTACGTGGTTGTCAGATTGTGTGATTATTTGATGAAAGACTGTGGGACACCTTTATGTGAGACAGGTGAGCTTTTGATTTAAAAAACAAAAATGAAAAAATGACATCTTTAATATATGTTTGTTGTATAAATATTATTATATTTCAGTAAATCCAACACCTTGTTCAGTCAAACCCCCATCCCATCCCACAGACCTCTTTCATGGGTCGCAAGTGGCCAGTGGAATTATGAAGAAGTAGAAATGTACATTAACAATTGTACAATAACAGATAATTAAGTAAAATATAATAATCCCAGATGGAAAATTAGTAAAGGTAGTAACTAAAAATAAGAATAAACAGAAATGATGAGGGGAAAAACAGGTTATCACTGTTGTCCAGGGCATCAGACCCGAATATTGAAGACAACCTAAAGGGGAAGGACTAGTAGTCACAGCCTCTACAAAGATGCACAGGCACGCACTTCTTTTTTTTAAAAGATATTTTTAGGACTTTTTTCGCCGTTATTTGATAGGACAGAGTGTATGTGTGAAAGGGGGAGAGACAGGGTACGACATGCACCAAAGGGCTGAGACCAGGGATGAACCCATGACCGCTGCGGTGAGGACTAAACCTCTGTACATAGGGTGCCCTCTCTATCCACAGAACCACCAACACACCACACACATCTAAATGTATATTTAATTTATACAGGGGCTAGATATATATGTGAATATTAGTAAATACTATTATTCTGCTCACTGGAGATGAAGTTCTGAGGATGAAATCTTCCACAAACAATAGTTTCTTTGATTTTTGTCCCTAACATCCATGCAAATCTGGGTGATGGTCTCTTTCTAAGACCCATTTCTTATCTATTTAAAAAACACACAGACACATAGGTAGTTACTTTGTGTCTTTATGTTCTTTAACCCCCAGGTTGTCTTGCCATTGGTGGATCAGTACTTCAAAAACCACAGGCTGTACTTCCTGTCAACAGCCATCCATCCAATCAGCAGCGGAGGCCATGCATCCAACAAGGAGAAGGAGATGGTGACCAGGTGAGCGTGACAGATGTCACAACAGTAGATGGATAAAAACCACTCATGGTTCTGTTTTCTAGTTGAATATGATCTTTTCTAATGGACTCCATGTGTATGACAGGCTGTGTGCATTTTTATCTCTCCTGCTGTCTCTTTGTCTTCCTCTGGGTTGATTGTCTCACACCGATTTTTTCTCTTTCTCTGCTTCCCTCTCTACCTCCTCCTCTCTCCTTTCATTCAATCTTTTCAGTCTTTTCTGCAAACTGGGAGTTCTTGTCAGACATAGGATATCCTTATTTGGTAAGGAAGTTCATGCCTTCTGCTCCTCCTCCTGCTCCTTCTCTGCTGTGGCTCTGAGTGAATATAACTGCAGTGTGAGTGCTTTCATACCATGTCAAACATGGAGCGGGGCTGGGGGATAAGTTGATTTTTATCTATTAATTGCAATGTTTTGGTTTAGGATGATTAAAATGCAAATCAAAATTTTCTCTTCCTCTGCCACTCCCTTTGGGCTTCTGTACTTCATAGTGTTGATCCAGCGGAGTTTGAGAGTTTTGATGAGATACAAAGAGCCACAGACAAAGTTATGAAACACAGTCATTTTGTTTAATGTTTTTTCTTCAGATAAAAGTTGATGAAGGTGATAAAAAGTGGTATCTCAGTGTTGAATTACAAGCATAGGTTGTTTAAATTAAAGGAATAGTTCGAATTTTTTGAAGTGTGTTTGTTTGAGCTACTTTTCTACAGTCAGTGTATTAACTACAGTAGATGGCAGTCAGCACATTCCCAGTTTGGAAAAGTAGACAGGAGAACTGCCACTGTGCATGGTTGTCAATACTGGTTGTTTGGGCAGTGGTTTCATTTATCTGAAGGTATTTAACATAATTTTACGCGATTGTTGAGTGTGTCTGTGGCATAGACACACAACATCTTTGAAATCTTGAAACACACACACACACACACACACACACACACACACACAATTCAAACAATGCAGATTGCAAACTTTTCAGCTTTATGCGGAAAGACATGCATTCATCATGTTTGCACAGCAGCGTGTTTTTATGCGACACAGGTCGAGGATAAACAAGAGAAAGCTCAATAACATCCTTAAATAGTGTGTGTAGCAGTGTGTGTGCATGCACGCATGATATTGTAGGTGTGTGTATACCTATTCTGTGCTTAGCAGCTTGTGTGCTGTGTGGTGTATAGTGCAACTTGTTGTACCATATTCAGATGCTGAGGGCATTCCACTATGTCATTCTGCTCAAAGTGAAAAGATGTTCCACCTTTGCAAACTGAAATTTGATACAACCAGAAACACACATTTGAGCAAATAAATGTTTGCTGTTGATAGTTTTAGGCTGTCAGGATTTAGCTTTAACAGTGTACAAGGCTAACAGTGAATACACTTATGATGTGACTTGTGACTTTTGAAGCTGACTAAAGAAACATCTTTTTGCTTTGAATGTGGTGCTGATCAGACAAACAGACGGCTCCTGCTGATATTTTGTTTTAGTGGACTGTAGTGCTTGACTCTTGAAATCCCTGACAGATGGAACCTCAGACCCTCAGACCCTCAGACCCAGTATTCACACAGGGTTTCCTCTTTATTTATGTGTTCCTGTCTGCTTTCCAGGTAACAATGCCACATCCATAGTCAATTGTCTGCAGATACTGGGACAAAGCCTGGATGCCAGGTGAGGACAGACATTCAACTGAGACGTGTGTGTGTGTGTGTGTGTGTGTGTGTGTGTGTGTGTGTGTGTGTGTGTGTGTGTCCCTTGTCATTACACTTGGGATGATATTGAAGGACCATAGAGTGGACAAAGGTTTTTTACCCACCTGGTCCATTTCAGCCCTCGAGGCAGAGTCAGGCCAATGACTCAGCATTTTTTGTGTCTATGCGAACTCGGACCCCTCCAAAGCGAACCGAACTCTGATCTGAGTTAGAAAATGGTTCAGGGGCCACCTGACATCCTATCAGGGGTCAGATTTGGCCCGTGGGCCGTAAGTTGAGTAACACTCTCTAGAGGAATCTACCTCTAATTCTTTCATTTAATTCTTTCAAAGAGTGTTGTCCGGCACTTTTCTGCATGATGAGGACATATAGGCAGTGTGGAAGCAGTCCAACTGCTTCCTTCTAAAAGCATACATAAAGGTGTGTCTACTAGACAGCTGGTGTCCAGAGCAGGCTCTCCTACCAGAGAGTATAACTCATCGATAGCCCAGAGCGTTAAATGAGTTTAGAGTAACAGTAGTTATTAAAACAGTAAATGCATTTATTTTCTTTCCCTGTCTGTCAAAATACAGCCAGCTGGACGAAGTCTCTCTTATAAAGATGATAGTGTTAATTCAAGCTCTTGTCATATATCAGGACAGTGATGAAGACTGGTCTGGAGTCAGTGAAGGCAGCACTGCGGCTGTACTTCGACAGTGCAGCAGAGGATCTGGAGAAGACACAGGAGAACCTGAAGCTGGGGCAGTTCACCCACAGCAGAGAGCAGCCGCGAGGCGTCACTCAGATCATCAACTACACCACCTTTGCCCTGCTGCCCGTCCTGTCCTCTCTCTTTGAACACATCGGACAGAACATGTTCGGAGAAGACCTCATATGTACGTACTGACTTATGGTACTCTTATGTTTGCTTGAGGCATCAACCGTAAAATCCTAACTGTTAGTGTTTTTAAATGTTCCTTCATGAAGACGAAGAAGGCTATGCATTTACATAATAAAAAAAAAATAGGTCTGAGCAATGTCACATTTTCAGCATTAAAAAAGACGTTTATTTTTAAAAACAAAGGAGAGAACTCTGAAATGTAAACTTGAAGCATTGTGTTTTGTTTCCGTCTCTTCCTGCAGTGGATGATGTCCAGGTTTCCTGCTACAGAATCCTCAACAGCCTCTATTTTCTGGGAACCAACAAAAGCATCTATGTAGAGAGGTACAGTGCATACTACAATACACATGTACACTATTTAAGGTACAGGAACCGGTTTCTTCTAAATCTGTATGTTGGTTTACATGTAATGTGAAGAACATTTGAATTTAAAGAGAATGTGAAAATGTTATTGTTTTCACAATGATAAGACAAAACAGGCATTTTTGCTTTTTTTATATTGATTAATCAATTTTTCATTGATTTGTCTCCTTTTCTCAACCATTTCCTTTCCTTTTCTACTGCTGTTTCCTGTTGATTCCTCATCTTGTTTCCTTTACCTTCCTCTGTTTCTTGTCTCCTTTCTTCACCTCTCCTGTTTCCTCTCCTCACTGTTCTGCTCCCCTCTCTTCGCCCTCTCTCCTCCCTCTCATCTCCAGACAGCGTCCAGCATTAGGGAAGTGTTTAGCTGCCTTCTCAGCAGCCTTTCCTGTCGCCTTCCTTGAGCCTCACATCAACAAGTTCAACAGCTTCTCCATCTACAACAGCAAAGGAAGCAAAGACAGAACAGGTCCTGATGAATGTGGTCTGCTTTTCAATTTTTAGCTGCTCGAATTTTACAAATATGAAATTACGCCAAGACATATAAGGCGGCTTGTGGCTCAAAGGTAGAGCGGGTTGTCCTCTAATCGGAAAGTCAGCGGTTCAATCCCTGGGTCCTCTGAACGACATGTCAAAGTATCCTTGGGCAAGATACTGAACCCCAGATTGCTCTCAATGTTGTGTCATTGGAGTGTGAGTGCGCATGAATGATTACTGAGTGGCAGGTGGCAACTTGCACGGTAGCCTCGGCCACCAGTGTGCTAATGGGTGAATGTGACATGTAGTGTTAAAGCGCTTTGAGTGATCAATATGACTAGAAAAGTGCTATACAAGTATAGTCCATTAACCATAAGTCCTGAGGTGATTGTATCCTTTAAGAATCACATGCAGTCATGCAATTGAGCACATCATATGTAAGGTTACTTAGTCTGCACATTACTCTGTCATTTGGATCTGGAGACTGAGACTGCAGGTCCATCTGCTGCTGCTGGCTGTGACAGAATACTGTCACAAATAATTACTGAGCCATAGATAGATGTTAATATTGGTGTTTTGTGTTTCCACCTGTCAGCTCTAGGTCTTCCAGGGCAGGTTGGGGAGGTCTGTCCTCTGATACCAAACTTGGAGAAGTGTCTGGAGGAGATCATGGAGTTGGCAGAGTCTGGCATGAGATACACTCAGATGCCTCATGTCATGGAGGTGAGATATATGGATCCACATCAGCAAACTGAGAAACTTTGTTTGATTTCTTGCCAAAAACATAGGACAAAAACAGAGTGGTCGAAGATTCGATTCCAGCTTTGGCCCTTTGCTGTATGTTGCCTCCTCTCTCTCTCCCCCTTTCACGCTTAACAACTGTCCTATCAATAAAAGGCAAAAATGCCCCCCCAAAAAATCTTGAAAAAAAAAGTTCAAGAAAAAGGGTATTTTTTTTATCATTTCCTTCACTCCCCCATTTCATTTGTTTTTGTTTGCCTTTTACTTTTTTGTGCTTATTTTTAGGTGATTTCCTTGTAACAAAACTGGACTATTTTTTCCATGTAACATACTTTCCATGTTAACATACAAGTTGGTTAGAATTTTACTGAAAGTGTGTATTTTCTTTTTTCTGCAGGTGGTGTTGCCCATGTTGTGCAGCTACATGTCTCACTGGTGGGAACATGGACCAGAGAGCAACCCAGACAAAGCTGACAGCTGCTGCACCTCTGTGACCTCTGAACACATGAACACTCTGCTGGGAAACATCCTCAAGATCATCTACAACAACCTAGGAATAGACGAGGGGGCCTGGATGAAAAGACTAGCAGGTAAACTATCTGTGTGTGTGTGTGTGTGTGTGCGTGTGCGTGCGTGTGTGTGTGTGTGTGTGTGTGTGTGTGTGTGTGTGCGTGTGTGTGCGTGCGTGCATGTGCATGCGTGCGTGTGTGATTCAACATATTTTTACATATAATCAAAGTCTTCATGTTTTTTGTTTCTGTATTGTAGCATACTGTATGTAACATTAAGAGGTTCTGAAAAGTTTTGAAGTGACACCATCTGTCAGTTACCATCTCACACACACACTCACTATTGTGTTTAATGCTCAATTATTGAACCTCATCTCTGTTCCTGCTTCAAAGTCTTTTCTCAGCCAATCATCAGCAAGGCCAAAGCCCAGCTGCTCAAGACCCACTTCCTGCCTCTGATGGATAAACTCAAAAAAGTGAGTCTCACCATTTTACTACGTATTGTACATTCTTATGTAGTTTATTAGAATATTGGCTGTCTCAGAGTACACTTCCAGTATCATACAGTGTGGGAAATAAGTTAAATGTACACCTGACACTGATATTAACTCCACCAAAGTTGAATAGCTGGAATAACCTTCCTCAGCTTTAAATAATTTGACAATAAATCTAATGCAGTGTTTGCAATGTATGATTATGATACTACCACTAAGACCACAGTACATTTGCTGTTGAATTTAAGAGGATGCTGTGTGTTACTGTGTCCTGTAGAAAGCAGCAGTTGTGCTGATGGATGAGGAGCACAGCAAGGCCGAGGGGAGGGGGGAGATGTCGGAGACGGAGCTCCTCATCATGGACCAGTTCACCATACTGGTCAGAGACCTGTACGCCTTCTACCCTCTCCTCATACGATTTGTTGACTACAACAGGTACGGTGTGCTGATTGGATGATTCCAGCACCTCTGTTCTTGTATTTGAATACTTTTTTTCTGTAACAACAAATACTGTATGACCTATGTCACTTTCAGAAATGTGTTACTTAAATGTGATACTTGCCTACATACCTGTCCTGCATGGGATCTGTTTAAATTACGCTAAGCGGCATATTTGCTGTATTTTAACCCTTAGACCCTTAGAGCCCGCTTTAATATTATACACACTCGTATCGCTCTGCACACTGAATGTGCTTTTTTAAAATTAAGCTTATACATTGATATGATTTTTACTTTCATTATGTTAATTTTTAGCCAACATCAGTCCTAATCATGGATAACAAATATTCATTGATTTTCAGAATTTTGACCCTTTAAATGCCAGGCTTTTGTCATGATAACATTGTTTTTAGATGATAAAAAAAACCCCACAAAAATGAATTATTTACAATGTAGCACATGCTAAGTAGATTTTATTTTGATGCTCCCAGTCTGGAATATGTCAGTGATTAGCAGCAACACTGATTGTGAGGTGCACTTTGTGGAAATAGCATGTATTTTCTCCATGTACCAAATATTTTAAAAATGTTCCATCAGGTGGAAAATAGTAAAAATGACAAATTCCAGAACGTATGTAGCAATTAGGAAACATCCCTAGTCATGAACAGCCAGTGAGCACCATTTACAGAGGTGATCAATACCATGGATAGGCGCATCATGTCAACCTGCAAACATGCCGCAAAAAAAGAGAGAGAAAAAAAACAACTTTTCAGACACTGAAATTTCGGATGAAGTGGAGATGAGAAAAACATTTTCTTCTGTTGGTAGTAATGTGAGGGTTGGGCTATATTTTCTCACTATTCTTTCAGGCTTGTATCAGGTCGGGTGGTTCCTTTGATGTGTCGATTAAACATTTATTTTATTTCCTTTGAGGAAACTGCTGTGAATTTTCTCTTGCTTAAAGGCTCTTTGGCAGGAGTTGTAATGAATTGAAGAGAAAGAGGGGGACATGCAAGAGAGGGACAGAAAACAAGAAAAAGGGAAAGGAGGGCTGCAAGGTGACTTGGTTGGCAGTGTTTGCTTCTGCCTCCCCAGCAGTGAGAGAGATGTGTGTAACCTGCAGCAGAGAGCAGTGATCATCATCTGCGTGCTGCATCATAATATATTACCATGTGTGCTAGACTGTACCTGTCATGCACGAGATGACAGACTAAAAGAAGGAAAGGAAGAAGGAGAAGTAATGAAAGGAAACATGCCACTCCTTAGCTTGTAATACATGTTTTAAAATTGTAGGATTTATTTTTACAGTATTAATATGGGGTTTTAACCATGCTTGGGCCAAAAACTGCACATAAGAAAGCACAATATGAATTCAAATTGTAATTTCTAATTAGTACAAACAATATGCACTATGAACTATTACCCATCAGCGGCTGCTGTAGATTTTGTTAGTACCTCGGGAAAGATCGGAGCTACTACCGGAATATACATAAATATCCCTCTGCAAACACTTAACACACAAATTTATTCTGCTCACATTTCATGAATGAGACCTAATGTGTCAGTCTTTGAAATTTCACAAACATTTGGACCACATTTGGAATTTAAATATTTTAAATCCAGTGTCGTTCATATCCATGTTAAGTAATGTGCAGTCTTCTTCTCTGCCTTTGTTGGCATGTTACCACCACCTGCTGACCAGTAGAATAGAGTGACACCATTGGTAGGACTGTATAACGCGTCAGCTGTGTGTGTCCTTGTTCGAGCACACAAGATAAACAATCTGGGACCCTCTCATAGGAACTCAGCTCCACAGCGCTACTAGAGGTGTGTAAATCCACAGGAAACTTTTGTGTGTTGCCACTATCACTAATCTGTCTTTATATGCTGACAGGGCCAGATGGCTGAAAGAGTCCAACCCAGAGGCTGAGGAGCTATTCCGCATGGTGGCTGAGGTTTTCATCTTCTGGGCCAAGTCTCATGTAAGGGAATACCCAAGGAGCATGCAACGAATCACAACAATATGCTGCTGATTTAAAATGTCTCAGTGAGAGGTAGAGAAGAGCACTAGACAAGCTAATGGTGTGCGTAAAAAAGGCACAGTCATTTTTAGGTTCTTAAAAGTCAACATTTTGGAATTTTTGGTACATAGTTGGATAGTTGGAGTCATTGTGCTTTTTTAGGTTTTCTGTCTGTCCACTCACCCATTCTCATGAACACAATATCTCAAGAATGCAGCGAGGGAGTTTCTTTAAATTTAGCACAAACATCCACTTGGACTCCAGGGTGAAGTGATTCGATTTTGGTGGTCAAAAGTCAAGGTCACTGAGACCTTATCTCTCTCTTTCTGGTAAATGTGATACCTTGAACACTTTTAGGGAATTTCTTAAAATTTGGCACAAACGTTGAGAAGACTCAGGGATGAAATGATTACATTTTGGTGGTAAAACGCCAAGGTCACTGCGACCTAAACCATCGCTTTCTTGTAAACATGATATCTCAAGAAAACCTTAAGGGAATTTCTTCAAATTTGGTACAAACATTCACGTAGACTCAGAGATGAACTGGTTAGATTTTAGTGTTCAGAAGTCAAGGTCACTGTGACCTTGCATTTATCTCATTGTTGTGAAAGCAACATCTGAAGATGACCTTGATGGAATTTTCTCAAATTTGGCACAAATGTCCACTTGGACCAAAGAATGAACTGATCAGAATCTGGTGGTCAGAGGTCAAGCCATACCGACCTCCAAACAGTTTTTGGCCTTACACTTACGATGAATGCTGTCATGTTGTCATCTTTCTGCAGAACTTCAAGAGAGAAGAGCAGAACTTTGTGGTCCAGAATGAAATCAACAACATGTCCTTCCTCATCACTGATACAAAGTGTAAGATGTCAAAGGTACGGACACATGGACAGAAGGACTGAATCAGGGTTTTCATTAGGAGGTTTCTGTATGATGCTTCTTACTTGTGTGTGTTTCCATGCACATGAAAAGAACACACTACCCCAAAAATGACAATTTGTTAATGAGTTACTCACCCAGTGTTCAGCTGAATTCATGAAAAAAACATGTTTTTCTCACATGCCTTCACGGTCGGGATGGGTGTTATATCAAACATACTCCAGGTATCGTGATGCGTTCCGTGTGCAATATATAAAATGCCTATATCGCAAACATCGAGTATAAACTGTTACGTTTTTGTAAGCCATCAGCATCCCGGTTCTCTCGCTCTCTTCTGTGGCTCACACACACACACACACACATACACACACAGAGCAGGGCTTGTGCAGAGCTCCAGACTGTGACTATTCAGTCACATTTTGTGACCACAGAGCACCAGAGTGACCTGCGTGCTCAGTGAATGAATTCTCACAGTTAAAGGTGCTGCAGTATCTGTTTAATTGTCTGCAAACACGAACATCCAACTGTTGATCGGAAGCTTCAAGTCCACAGAAAAACACATCGACACTTCCTGTCTGAGACAAGCCATGTCCTTCAAAATAAAAGCACTGTGGGTCCAGCTTTAATTTATTTAATTAGAACAACGTTTTTCAAAATTTTATCATAAAAGTACTTTATTTAGCTTTCTTGTAACCATATTTGATTAAATGTTGTTATAACAGTAGTGTATTCAACTTTATTATATTAGAGTAGCTACTTAATTTAACTTTATTAAAACTGCAGTTCATTCAATCATTTTTTATATCAGTAGTTAACAGTAGTTTAGAGAACATTTTAAAATATTGCGATAAATATTGTGTATCTGGATATAGCCTTGAAATATTGCAATAATATAGCCACATCACCCAGCCCTACTTCACGGTGAATGAAGTCATAGGGGTCTTCGTGTATCAATAGCAAGACTAAGTTTACAAACTCTCACTCAATTTGTGCTGTATAATCCAAATCTAATTTCTGCAGTCAAATGCCTAGTACTTCACAAACACACAGCCCTTTTAGACCAGGAACTGAAAGTGAAACTTATCTGTGATCTCAAAATCCATGCTCCATTGGCGGAAACAGTAACTTTACCTCTTTTAACACGGGTAATGCTGGTCTTCTGCTACTGTGGTTAGTTGGCTGATTTATGTTATTGTGTGACTTTGGTGAATCCAAATGAACCTTTTTTAATCACCAAATTCACACACTAACACAAACAAACTAGCATTCCAGGTAGCAGTAGATCTCCTGTGTTCAGGAGGGTAAAACTACTGTTTTGGGGTTTGAAGAGAGCATAAGGCTCATTTTCTGTTCAAGTTCTCTGTCAAAATGGGCTATCTGTTTTTTAGGAGCACTGAGCACAGGATTGGATAAAAGAGACTTGAATTTCACTGCATGTGTTGTGTGAGGGCTTGTAAACAGATGTTTTTGATCTAGTTTTGCTGTTTAATGCAGACCCCTGTAATTTCAATTCATCAAACATTTCCTAACTTTTTCGGGTTTTTTTAGTGGAGGTATTGTATTCAGGAATACAAATTATCACATGATGAATAATTGATTTAAAAAAAAGGTTATTTTGGGGGATAGTATCTCTTTAAAAATAAAGAGCATAATATGCCTCTGCATAGAGCAGTGTGTGCATTTCTTGTCTTCTGCTGTGACTCTGTCTCAGGGAATAGTTTCAGACCAGGAGAGGAAGAAGATGAAGAGGAAGGGAGATCGATACTCGATGCAGACGAGTCTCATTGTTGCTACACTGAAGCGCCTGCTGCCTGTTGGACTCAACATCTGCGCTCCTGGAGAGCAGGAGCTCATCGCACTGGCTAAGAACCGCTTCACTCAGGTACGATGAACACTACATTATGAAAATGACTCACTTTTCCAATAGGTTGAGACAAGGAGCTGTGGAAACCACTTCAGTTTATATTACACAGCTTCATGTACTATACAGAAAATTTCTCACTTCAATCTCAGCTCATATGATCACACCAATTTTTATGTTGCATCATTCACCAACACATATACATGTGTTATATGCCATACATATTTTTTTGCTTATGATATCAGTTGATATCAATATTTGCCATGTGATATCAATTGTTTTGTTATTCAGAACAGGTTCTTTAATGGTTACCTTTGTGTCAAAATGGAGCATGCATTTACTGTGTTCACAGAAAGATACAGAGGATGAAGTTCGAGAGATCATCAGGAATAATCTCCATTTACAAGGAAAGGTGAGAAGACTTTGAGTCTATTATCAGAGTCACTGCACTGCGAATATGGAATAAACTCGACATTACTCCATTATGCTTTCTATTTACACAACAGAGAAATTTCAAAGGTTTTGTAGTGGATAGTCTAAATGGTAACAGCTCCAACATTTGGCTCACAATGTAGCTGAAAACCACAGCATATAATAGACCCCAGAGCTCCTAGAATTGTTCAGCCTCGACACACATTGTACTGCATGTGTGTTTGTGACTGTGTGTGTGTGTTGTACAGTTGGAGGACCCAGCTATTCGTTGGCAGATGGCTCTGTACAGAGACCTTCCTAACCACTGTGAGGACACCTCTGACCCGGAGAAGACTGTGGAGAGAGTGCTGGAGATCGCTCATGTCCTGTTCCACCTAGACCAGGTGTGTGTGTGTGTGTGTGTGTGTGTGTGTGTGTGTGTGTGTGTGTGTGTGTGTGTGTGTGTGTGTGTGTGTGCGTGTGTGTGTTGTTAGAAGAATAAAAGATGACATTGCATTTCAGTAATTTCGGGGCACAGGCAGTATAGCTATTCATGTTATATCTGCAGTTGTGTTTAATCATATTGGGGCTGATAGTTTGTAGTGTGTATGTTGGCACCTCCTGCAGCCTCCTCATAGAACAGCTGATGAGATTGGCCATTATTACAATTTTCCAACTGCAAAAGTAGCATGTCTGTTGTTTGAAGACATTGTTGTTTACAAATGCACTTCTCTAAGCAGTTGTCTTAGAGCTCTAGGCAATATGGCCTCCAGAAGGTGAGCTATGTCAGTAGAGTCTGCCAAACTGAGTGCTTCAGTCTGTGTGTTTAGGTTGAACATCCTCAGCGCAGTAAGAAGGCTGTGTGGCACAAACTGCTGTCCAAACAAAGGAAGAGGGCTGTGGTTGCTTGTTTCAGGATGGCGCCGCTCTATAATTTGCCCAGGTACATCATGCAACACACACATCAACATACAGTATGCATAGTGTGTGTATGTGTGCGAACTATACATCTGGTGTATGTTTAAGAAAGACTTAATTGGTACCATATCTCCCTCAAACTAGGCACCGGGCGGTCAACTTGTTCTTGCAGGGTTATGAGAAGTCCTGGATTGAGGCAGAAGAACACTACTTTGAAGATAAACTCATAGAAGACCTGGCAGTAAGTTCATTCTAACATAAACAAAAAAATAAAAATAATTCTTTAAAACACCTGGAAATATTTTACTGTCAGAAAAAGTAGTCCCTAAAAGCTCTATTGTTTTTTTCTGAGAGTGCGCCATAGGATAGTGAATGTGTTTATATTCCAGAAACCAGGTGACCAGGAGCCATCTGAGGAAGAGGAGGGAGTCAAACACATTGATCCGCTGCATCAGCTCATTCAGCTCTTCAGCAGAACAGCCCTGACAGAGAAGTGGTGAGTTCATATGGAAGATGCAAACTTCTACCTTTTTTTTTTTTTAGCCTAAAGAGTAACTTTAGCATTTTTCAACCTGGACATTATTTTAATAGTTTTTTTGTGTGTGTGACTTACAGTATGTTAACAATCATGTCTGGTCCAGTATTGAGCAAGGGAGCTGCTGCCTGCAGAAGCAAAACAGGCCGCAATGTAACCACTCAGGGCATGTTCACACTGTCACTATATCTTCAACACTGACAGGATCAGATTATCATTCTAAGTGTCTGACAACAGTATGGAAGGGATCCCTGCAGAGACAGACCTTTTTGTGAAAGAGTCAGTTTCTTTTTGATAACCCTTTGAAACCTGAGCAAATTAACTTGATATCTTTCAGAAACAGGGGAAGAAGGAAATGAGCAACAAAAAAAGAAATTACCCAAAAATAAGCAAGAAATTTTAAAAATTTTAAAAAATGATAAAGAAAATTTTTCATTATCAATGATTAAATTAGTAAATAAATACAAAAAGGCAGACAAGAGTGGGCAAGGTGCTTTAAATCAAATTCTAATTTAATTCTGTAACTTAATTTTAAATATATAATTCTGATCATAATAAATATATATTTTTTTAGGAAGAATTTCTTAGGAAGTTGCTTATTACCTTGTCTCCTATGTTTTTTTTTGATAGCAATCGCACCAATTTTCTCACGGTACAAAGGTTTAAATACTTGTGAAAGGTGTCTGAAAGATGCACAAGAAAAGTGATGTTTATCCAGGTTCCAAAGTGGTAAACCAGATTCACTTTTGCCAGATACACTAAACTCATTTAAACAATTTTAGCATGTATAAAGTAGGGTTTGGGGGTATGTAAATTTTCATACCTTCCTGAGAGAAATGCAAATGTACCTTTTTAGTTATCAAATTGAACTTTCTCTTGGTCACAGAGATCCACAAGACTTAATAGCCTAGGTAACCCTAACCCAAAATAAAACTCACCCAAACCATTTTTGTTACTCTTGCTAGTAATCTAGTTAGTAAGTCCACTGTTCCAACAATCACCAGCTCCGTTTTGGTCCAAATAAATCCTTCATTCACCAAGTTAAAAAAAAAACCATGCAGTTATTCCCCACAGTCTCTCTCTGCCTGCTGGCAGCTGGCTGATTACAGTCCTGTAACGTCTCCCTCCAACACTAGGTGCCGCTGTGTCTTTCAGCTTAACTGCCTGTTCCACCAATAGAGACCAGAGACTGAGCTCCTGTGGTGCATGCTGTGTACTACATACGACGTCGAAAGAGGAGCTCCTGTATTTATGACTGTATTGAAAAATATATCTTTGGGATTTCTAAATCCTCTGGTATAACTTAATACTGTTATACTGCCCCAAGCCTAGTATTTAGTCTATATATTTTCAGATCTAACTTTGTAAATTAAAAGTTTATTTCAGCCAAACCAGAGCCAGTGATTGTTATAATTTTGTTCGTTTTAACTTTAAATAAAGTGTGTTTTACTATGATGAAATTTCTGTTATTGTTGTTAAATGGAGTCTTGTGGGGCTGGTGATAGCAGAAACTGGGCTGTTTGTGGCTAAAAAATAAAAAGAATCTTAACAAGAAAGCCTACCTCCATAGGAGTCCTTTCTATAATGTTGTTAGACACTAAAAATCTGAAACTATCAGTGGCAAAAACAAGCATTTCAAGTGGATGGTGAGAACATGCCCAGTTGTTACATTGTGGCCTGTTTTGTACCTATGCGTCACATATGTACAAAAACATGGGGGAATTGCATCCAGGTTGGAAAATACCAAAGTTACCTTTTACAGTGGTTTAAAGTTGTATCTAGCATCACTTGATTTTCCATGGGATCAGCAGTAGACCCCTCACTAAAGCACAGTCATTTAAGGTCAATGCTGCAATAAAAAAACCTAATGCAGCTTAAATGATAAAGCCTGTGTAGTCAGTCAGCTCATGCTTGTGTGTGTGTGTGTGTGTGTGTGTGTGTGTGTGTGTGTGTGTGTGTGTGTATTTCCTGTTTCAGTAAATTGGATGAAGATAATCTCTACATGGCCTATGCTGACATCATGGCTAAGGTACCAGCTACTGAATACCATCACTAGAAACCTTGTCATTCTTAGAATCACAACCCAGTTTATTGCCAATTAGGTTTAAACATACAAGAACTTTGCTTTGGTGTGTTTGTGCATAACAATAAACAAACTGAAAGAAAAATCAAGAAATATAAATGTGGAATAGAAAAATACACAATAATACCATGAAAAAATACAATTAAAAATCTATCTACAATATATCTGTCTCAAAATGAAAGATCTGAACAGTTTAGGAGGTAGTTATGTGCAGAAATGTACACAATATTGTTCAGGGAATATACAGAAGTTCAGTGTGAATACAGGTGACTAAGCTGGTTATCACAGAGCGATGATAGTGATGATGATATTGACGTAATTCCTCCTTTTGCAACATTTTCTCCCTCTGCTCTCTGTATGTTACTCACATCTTCACTCCTTCAGAGCTGCCATGATGAAGAAGATGAGGATGGAGAGGAAGTGAAGAGTTTTGAAGTAGGTTATCAGTCACTCACGCAGTCTATCTGACAGTCCCTATGATGGTTTGCATTCAAAAGTCTGCTGCTGTCTGTCAGACGTGTGTCTTGTTGCACATCAATAGGAGAAGGAGATGGAGAAGCAGAAGCTGTTATATCAGCAGGCTCGGCTGCATGACCGTGGAGCAGCAGAGATGGTGCTTCAGACCATCAGTGCCAGCAAAGGTAGATTTTCCTTACTGAAGGTGCTTCCTCACACCATAGCTACTATACATGAATGTGTTGTAGAGTCACTTTCAGTTCACAGGTTTAGTTGTATAAAAGCAAAATCACACTTGAGGTTGTGATGTTGGATTGTATGTCATCATGGTTGTGATAATCATTGGCACTCAGCCTGCAACCTCATGCCTAAAACTGATTCATAGCCATGATGATATACAGTAACACATCACTCCCTCTCATATTATATTGTTTAAGTATGGTTTAAACTGAAATTACAAAGTTCTCGCTACTTTGCTGCACTCCAAAGCCTAACATGTTTTCTAGTCCCTGTTGCATCTGCTGGCCAACTTGTGCTCATGCTTTCTAGAGATTGCAGATGGGGTATTCCAAATTAAATACATACACCAGATAAAAAACTGGGAAATGCTTAGCTTTCTCAGTCAACTTACAACTAAGATATCTGCTGACAAAAAAGATTTTTCTATATACAGATTTAATTACTACATCTGCAAACTATATTTTTAAGCTAGTAGCTCTCTGACAGTGGCACAGCTGATGGAGGATGCCAAAGGATGGCAAACATTTCCAATAACTCAAGAGCAAGGTTAAGTACAAAAGTCAAAATTAATTAAAAAAAGACATGTTGTTATCTAATGAAATATTCCGCTTCTTAATGGCGTTAAACTTTTCAAAAACATTTTCACTGCAGTCCCAATCACTTAGCCTATTGAGTAATTTAGTAGTTTGTTTTATGTTCATACACACAATTGTCACTTTTTTGTGTGTTTTTTTGTATGATAGTGTTTATAATGTGTCTGTTCAGAACATGGTGCTTTATACTGGTTACTGTCATCTTTGTGTTGGCTTATGGTTTACACCATAAGTGAGTTGGCTGTTACTTTTCATTTGGTGATTTCAGCTGGATTTTCTCTTGGGAAGCTTCTGCTCTCAGATATAGTAAAAATGTCATTGATACTGTTCTAAAATACCCCTTGTCCCCTGCCTGAAATGGTACGATAATTATATGTTTTTTGCAAGAGCAGTGATAAGGAAGTAATATTTTCAGTGATAAGGAAGGTGTGCTGTCATGCATATTCCAGCACATTCTAAAAGTCTTGAGGACCTATCAGATTGCATGGTCGCAACTACCTGTTGTGTAATGGTAGATAAAGAACGAATGCGTTCTCTGTGTGTGCCGTTGCACAGGTGAGATGGGTCCCATGGTAGCCTCTACTCTGAAGCTGGGCATAGCTATTCTCAATGGAGGGAACTCTACTGTACAGCAGGTACTTCACTGTTCAGTAACTTGTGTTTCTGCCATGTGCAAAGCCAGTTTTATCATGTTTCTATTATTGTTACTGTTTGCATTGTATTTGAGAGACTAGACACTCGGTGGTCACTTTATGAGGTACACCTGCAAACTTTGAAAATTCAGTTCAATACAACTGCTCTGCCACTGTGTCTACTTTTATGATCTCATCATTGAGGTGTTATTCAATTATTTTTTTCCAGCACCAAGATCATAGTAAGTGATGGGGTTATTGGACTGTCTTATATTCAGAGGACTTCCTAATATTCTGGCCTTCTCTTGTGCATGGAGGACAAAACTTACAAAAATTACACCTCTCAATGTGTGAATTCAGTTCAATTCAATTTACATCCACAAAATGTCATATTTTGAGCTTTGTAAAGGCAGGTGTAATGGCAGGGTGGTTGTGGTGGACTCAATAACAGGAACATTTGTACAATATATACACACCAATCCAGTATTCCTGTAAAGTATAATGTGTTTGAGACCCTGTCAGAGGACTGCTGTTCGTCATGAGGGGTTAAGACAGTGCAGTCCATATTACACCTGTATTTGTGTTAAAGCAGAATTTGATTTAAAATATAACCCTGCTGTCCCACTGTCCTCTGTGGTCTTTTTTCTGTCTCTTTGACAGAAAATGTTGGACTATCTGAAAGACAAAAAGGATGTGGGCTTTTTTCAGAGTCTGGCTGGTCTGATGCAGTCATGCAGGTAACTCTACAAACTCTTCCTGCTTCATGACTGAAACAAACACCACAGGTGGGTTGGCTTATGGCTTCTGACTGAGCGTGGTTTTGACAGGTTCACTCAAACAGCACTCAAGTATATCCAGCTACAAATGGTTGAATAAATACATTTTAAAGAAATAAAATCAAACAAAAGAATTAGAACTACAGAAACTATGTTTACATGCACACTTATCATCAGCAGTGGCCAGAAATTAGAGTCAGATTTTTTGAATTTCTCCAGGGAACTTTTCCTTAACAGTATATCCCTGATCCAACACTACAGAGCAGAATCTGATCCTGTTTCACCTGAAGATGCCTCCACATTGTTTTACAACAGACGTTTTCACAGGTCAAATTATTGTTAGTCCAACTAAAACTGGAGCTTTAAAATACATAAATAGTCTGACTGTAATCAGACTAAATTGGATATTTTGAAGTCGCACTAACACACCTAGATAATGTGGTTGGGGGTCCATTTACTCTTTAATGTGTACATCTCAACCAGACCTGAACTGGCCTAGGCGTTCTGCACACGCTCCATAGTCCCCATGCCGGCCTTTGACCTGGAAGTTGAGCAGCATAAATTCATAGAAGAAAGCCGGAAAAAAACAAAAGAAGATTAAGAAAAGGGAAGAAAACAAAAGATGATGGCCCCAAGTAAAAGCGTAGAGTAATTACAAAATGTACATTGTGAAAAGTTATTCATGTTTTCACACACAGGTGCCTCACTCATTTGAGTTCATGGGCCAAATAAAGCCCAATATGAACTCAAGTGGGCCTGATCAGCAAAGCCGTTGCATGATAATCTATAAGTAACAACACCTCCAAATTTCAGCTCTAAGCCTTCATAGTGCATCCATATTAGGTGTGCAGAGATTTAGTGAGCTGGATTGGATCCATTTTTGATGCCCTTGAACTACAGCCAGAGCATCAAAAACCGCACTTCTCTGAGTCATATTGTGCACAAAACTGAACAGACATTTTACACCTTTTTTCAGATTCAATTCTTTTCAGAGATACTTTTCAGTACTTCACAGAAATCATAGAAAGTTGCTCATCTTAACTTACCTAAGAACCATCACATTTGAATATTTTGTGGTTTCTTTACTCCTCTCTGACAGTGAACTGAATATTTTTGGGTAGTGGACAAAACAAGACATTTTAAGGCATCATCTTGGGCTTTCGGAAATACTGATTGACACATTTAACCATTTTCTGTCATTTTATAAACCAAACAATTTATTGATTAACCAAGAAAACTATGGACAAATGAACTGAAAATGCAAATAATAGTTACTTATTGCAAACAGGAACTGCCTTAGCCAGTTCAGGATACTGTCAATGGTTTATAACCACAGGACTCAAGGTGTAGCCCACAGCATAACTCACTGAATCCATGGCAGCACACTTCCTGTTTACATCACACAAAGCATTGTGGGAACTATGGTTCCAAAAATTATAAATAGAAGGAGAACATCAGGATTCCCATCTGTATTGAATGCTGTAGACTGATATGACCTTAGTGTTTCTTTGACTGTCCCAATCTATTTTGGTGCAGTTAAATTTCCTGTAGCCATTCTTTTTATTGGTAATGTGTTAGCTGTTAAAATCCTGCATGTTATACAGAATTTGGTGAAAACTCTGGTAGTCGTAGTTAATTAGAATGGCTTTCAAGAAAATGTTTACTTCAAAATGAAGAATGCAGATTTCTGATGGTACTTTGGACGAGTAATGAAGTACTTGAAAGCCATACTTGAGTAAAATTACATATTTCTTAACAGAAAATGACTTTGGTAAAAGGTAAAGTCACCTATTAGAATATTACTTCAGTAAAAGTTTTTAAGTATCTGATATTCACTCTACTTGAGAATCAAAAGTAATTCTGTGTCATTAAATGGTCTTAAGTATTGAGAGTAAAAGTTCAAGTAAATGCTGTTAATAAAAAAGCAAGTGGTCAGAATTCTGAGCATTATTAAGTATATAGTTTCATAACATCCTTCACCTTACTAACACAGCAGACACTTGACAAATGAGGTATTTTTTGCAACTTGAAGGATTTCAGGAATAAAGTCCAGATTTTCTTCCTTTGTATGCCTGTCCATTCGTCCCCTCCTCCTTTCCTCACATCCTTCCCTATTTTGTAGCAAGTAACTAAAATTCTTAGAGGAAATACATTGAAGGAAAATAACATATTTTATTCAGGATATTTAGTGAAGCAAAATTTAAAGTTGACAGAAATATAAAATATCTATTAAATATAGATATACCCAAAAAATTACTTAAGTATTATAACGAAGTATTATTACTTTGTCACTTTACACCACCACTCTGGACAAAAGTGTATTTAGGACAGTGCTCAGCCGCTGGTTAAGGTGTCAGGGGGGTGTAAAGTCAGTGAAAAGAGCATAGAATAATAACAGAAATTGACACTACATTTGTCTTTGTTTCAGTGTTCTGGATCTAAATGCATTTGAGAGGCAGAACAAAGCCGAAGGACTGGGGATGGTGACAGAGGAGGGCTCAGGTAAGCTTCCCCACAGTGTGTGTACACGTCGTTGATTTCTATTTTTGAAAGGTCATAGCAGTAGGTAGTGTATGTGTATTTCTATTAAAATGCTTTTCTTCACCAGGTGCAGGTAAAATTCTTAAATGTCACTTGAATGTCAATGTAAGGATGGTACATTTTAACCTACCTATAAAAATCCAGAAGGCACTTGGTTTCATAGAGAAATGATTAGGAAGAACCTTTTTTTCCTCCAGTTGAAAATAACAGTTTTCCACAATAAGGTGGAAGCGTTTACATGGAAAGTGTTATTTTTCAATACATCAATACAAGATTCTTTTTATCCTCCAGATCATCATTCTTTATCTTGCTTTGTCCCACTTACCCTGTCATCACATTGGTTGAGCGATTTGATTTTTATTCAGTGGTAATGCAGTACTACCTGTTTTTCACATGCATTATCAAGTATAATTTCCAAGTGTACATGTGTATGTGCCTATGATTTGCCTGTTACATCCTATGTGTGTATACATGTGTTGCAATCGTTGACAATCATCTTTTAGATTGCACAGTAATACTTTTAAAAAATTAAATTCTCAATTTCTTAAACCAAAATCCTCCATGTATTTTGTATTATTAGATTTTTAAATACAGTCATAACTAGCAAACTAACTATTGGATTATAATAGGTAATTATAAGATAATGGTATTTAATGCCGTGGCGCATACAGTATTATCATGTTACAATAGGTGCAGTGATTATGTGAAAGTTTTAAGTAATTTCTGGTTTTAAAAAAAGGTAAATACCTGTAGTTGTTTTGTAAATGACATTTCTAACTGCCTTTTACTCATTCCTTTCACCTCACTTATGAAGCAAGATTTTACTCTCCCTGTTTGCAGAGCATCGGTCTCTTAATGTGTTTACATGGATTGTGAAACAAATGGTACATATGATATAAAGCAGTTCCCTTGGGTGTTCAGATCTTTAAAATTACCCATTGCATATTTTATTTATTTAATCATACAGACAAGTTCTCTTTTGCAGTTGTTTTGCATATGCTGCAGTGACTCAAAGTAACAAAGGTGGGAGTAGTGAGAGGTTATTATACTACCATTAAACATGTCAGGGAGAGGTTGCAATTGATTGTTGGAAGTTGGACTGGGCGATATGTCTTTAAAACAATTTAATGATATTTTTAGGGCTTTGTCGTGATACACAATATATATCTGTAGTTCTAAATCTGCTGCTGCTGTGAACTATTCAAATACAAAATTGTGAAATGAACTACAGTTACAAATTAAGTAGCTACTGCCATAAAATAAAGTTGCATAAACTACTGTCATAATAAAGTTAGGTAAAATACCGTTATAATGTTAAAGTATAAAATTAAATTAAGTACTGTTATAATAAAGTTAAATAAAGAATTGTTTTAATTAAATAAGCCAAAGCGGAACCCATGATGCTTTTATTCGGCAGATAATATGGTTGAAATCTTAGCATCAGGGATTTAACATCTTTTAAGCACTGTCCATCTACTTTAACAACATTTGAACACTAAGCATTATTTTTGTAGACACAAAGTTCTCCTTCTTTCCTCTTTCTTAAGTATTGTGTCCTGTCAGCTCTTAACAAGGTGTGCCCATCCAGTGCAATAGCTTGAACTCGGATGTTAGGGGTTAACCATGTCTCTGTGAAGATGTGTACAGAGCAGTCTCTGTTTTCCTGTTGCTGAATGAGCCTCAGTCAATGGGTTGGAGGACTCTGTAAAGCATAGAGTACATATGAAATGTAAAGCATTGAAATGTTGTCAATCCATGTTCTCACTGTTTCACATGCAACCTGTTTGCAACTTGTTTGGTATGTGACAAAGGTGGACAAAGGTCCAATAACCACTAGCTGAAAAGGGGCATATCTCCACCTACTGTGTAGTTGTTGGACATACTTCCATCAATAAATGGATTCTTCCACGGTGCTTGTATACTGGGAAAAGGACAGTAGTCCAATGAAATGGTCGGTAACACTTTCGATGAATACCACATCTATAATGCATTATGACAGCATTCATAGTGATTATAATGCATTCATAGTGCTTTATGAATACACTCATTAATACACATAATTCTTACTGATGCACGATATCAGTAGTCATAAACCATTATAGATTTGACTTATAATGATTTACAAGTGGCAAGGGTCTTATGGATGCTCTTAACTTGTTATAAACCGGAGGTTGAATCGCGGGGCTTATAATGCATTATAAATGTTTATACTCACTTATACACACATCAACAGTTAAATGAAGTAAGGACTCATAGTGTGATATAACAGTCAATGCTGTATCATAAGTGCATATTGCATTTATAATAATTTATTCTTCATCATGTTTCATTGTAGGTGTTAAGTAAAGTGTAATCATTTTCATGCATTTATAAGAATATATGCCACATCATAAGTGATTAATGTATACCATACACTAGAATACTTTGAAAATGCATTTAAAAAAACGAATTCAGACAATGTGTCAGACAGTTTTTATTCACAGAAGTAGATTTCATAAAGACTGGGGATCTTGCAGTGTCAGAGGTGTACAGAAACTGTTGCAGCTCTTGAAATCCACAGTAAGTATGCTATATGCCGTAGTTAGCTAGCTAGCTGACCACTGTCCCCATACCAACAGGCTATTTGCAAGCTAAGTTAGCCACTTGGATCATTGCTGTTAGCCTACAAGCTAAACATACACTTCAGCTGAAGATTGCTAGCTCCACTCATATACATGGGTATATGATATGATTTTCAAAGTTAGCAATTTTAAGTTCAGTTAGCTTGCAGGCTAATAGCAAACAATCCAGTACTTAACTCGCAGGCAGACCCTGGTTAGCTGGTTAGCTTAGAGCATATAGCATACTTAACAGGGATTCAGGAGCTGCAGCAATCAGTCACTTTTTTCTTCCCAACTCTAACATAGTACAAAATGTGAAGCCATGTCAAAGAAGGAATCTTATCCCCTTCTTAGCTCCACATTGTTCTCTTTTTCCACAGTCCAAAAGAAATGTAGCTAAATATGCAAATATAAACTGTTAGACTCATGGATCTATTATAAATCTGGATACAGCTTTGGGGGCAGGTCTTCATTCATTCCTATGAGAGCTGCTCAGTGGCGCATGAAGCAGAGAAATCTCTTTTTCCAGGTTTAGAAAAGTGTAAAATACCTTGATCTACTGGCCTATAGAGCATGGTAGAAGTGATTAACGACAGCCGAACGTGGCCGAGTGCGGCCGAGTGTACCCGAGCATTAACTCCGACTCACTGGCTCACTCACACAAGTTACCCGAGTCGAGTGCGCAAATCGAACAGCGCTCGTTCCCAAGCATTTCTCTCGTAGTAGCTTAACTTATTAGCAACAGCAGCTAATCCGCAGTATAACGACAGCAGTGCAGTTGGTTTTAATATTTACATGATAATCAGATAATGGTATATTTATCTCTCTCTCTCTACACACACACACACACACACACACACACACACACACATACAAATATACATACATACAAATATACATACAACGTATCAGGGAATCATATCGTGATCACGACCGGAGAAATGTGTTGTGCCCACAAAAATATAATAAAAGGCGGTGCCTTGTACTATATAATGTATTATTACACAGCTCAACTTTAAGTAAATACTACGTTCAGCAACGTTTAGTAACTGTCACTAGTGCTCTGTGTTGCTCACTGATAACTGGTAGTTTGAATACAGACCGTAAACCGTACATACGGTCTCTGATACAGACACGGTAAGACGTCCATATTACAGGCTTTACCACCAACAGTGTATGGATGTGTTGTAAAATGGTGAAAATGATGAATTATGATTCAAAAATATCCATTACTACAGCCGGCACGAAGCCTGTGTTGTGTCAGGCACTTCTAGAGTTACATGCGCGTTCACGCGGTAGAGTCCCGCGTGTCCGATGCACATTCATTTTATTTCTGGAGAAACACCCAATTCCAAATCCTGATTCGGAATATAGCGCATTTTACGTCTTTAGGACTTAATGTTTTTAATAATGGCTATAAAAAATGCGTTCTGAAAAGTCAACATGTCTCAAAAAAAATTATCCAGTGATTTAAGGAGGTCTCTTTCCCAATGTTAACAAATGGGGAAAAGTCTTTCTGGGCCAGTGTGCGTCACGTGACGCTGTAGTTCCACTTTCAGCCACTATGTACATTTTGCTTCAGAGGGTGGCGCACTTCCTGGGGGCTTGATTCATTCCTATGAGAGCTGCTCCGCATGACTTCCTTATAATACATCCATGGCCCCCACGGCTGTATCCAGCGACTTCCTTATAATACATCCATGGTATCCAGACTTCCTTATAATACATCCATGGGTTTGACTGACTGAAGAATAAAACCAGAGGCAATGAGTACTAGCCAATCAGAGCACAGTAGCACTGGCCTATTACCCCATCACAGCACAGTAATACAGACTACTAGCAAATCACAGTACAGTAGGGCGGGAGCAGACGGAACATGCGCGCATTAAGGGAAAAAAAAAGTCTTGGTTCTCTTGTGGAAAAGGGGGACAAAGTGGATTTTAGTCGTGATCAAGAATGCCTCTTTGACATGGCCTCCCATTTGTACCTCTAAAGACTGGAGAATAAAAAAGTGGACAGAGATAAAGCTCTGAAATCTCTGGTGAGTATGCTGCATGCTGTACTTTAAGTTAGCGGGCAAACCACTGTAGAGGCCTTCTGCAAGCTAACTTTAGCTAATGTATCGTTTACCATTAGCCTGCAAGATAACCGTATGGTTCAACTTAAGATTGTGAGTATCAAAATCCATATATCAAGTAATCATGTTTTTTTTAACCAAGCCATCTTCAGCTAAATCAAACGGTAAGCTTGTAGGCTAATAGCAAACATCCCAGTGGCTAACTTAGCTTGCAGATATCCTGTTTGGAATGGGGACAGTGGTCAGCTAGCTAGCTAGCTACGGCATATAGCATACTCACTGTGGATTTCAAGGGCTGCAACAGTTTCTGTCCACCTCTGACACTGCAAGATCCCCAGTCTTTATAGAATCCAATTCTGTGGCTAAAAACTGACACATTGGCAAAATTCAGTCTTTAAAATGCATTTTATATGGTATGCATTAATCACTTATGACGCGGCATACATTCTTATAAATGCATGAATATGATTACACTTTACCTAACACCTACAATAAAACATTATGATGAAGCATAAATTATTATAAATGCATCAACATGCAATGATAACTTAAATCACACTGAGTCCTCACTACAGTTGATTGCTGATGTGTGAATAAGTGATTATAAATATTTATAATGCATTATAAGCCCCAGCATTCAACCTCCAGTTTATAACAAGTGAAGAGCACCCATAAGACCCTTGACAGTTATGAATCATTATCAGTCAAATCTATAACGGTTTATAACTATTGATATAGTGCATAAGTAAGCATTATGTGTATTTATGAGTGTATTCATAAAGAATTATGAATGCATTATAATCACTATGAATGCCGTCACAATGTGATCTTCATAGAAAGTGTTACCAAATGGCCTAATGGAGCTGTAACTGTAGCTCTTCTCGCTGTGCATGGAAACACACTGAGTTCATAGATGATATGTGAGGTGAAAGGGACAACTAACTGTACTAAATTAATTTATTTGTTGTCATTTTTGTCCAGCCCATTATGCAAAGTCTATGTAAAATGAAAAACCCTCCTAAACCAGGAATTACTAAAAACTCACTTTGCTTTAAACATTACGGCACCTATTATAGCATTAAGTCATAGCACGGTTGATAATGATTTTATTCTTATAATTTCCTCATCATTAACTTGTTAATACTAAATCATTCTAACTAGCTGTTTAAAAGGCCATAATAACCAAACTGTGAGTCCAAGTCCACAATCAAAAAAGCAAAGAGGTCTTGATGTTATGTATTTTTAAATTTTCAGAAGAAGAAGACTCATATTGAGTTTTACAGAGCTGTACAGGTTTACGGTCAACACATTTTTTTTTTTTTCATGTGGACTAAACAATTTAATTCGGAATTTTTAAGGCTCTTTTCCCTATATGTAATCTTTTTCTTTGTTTCTTTCTTTGTTTCTTACTTTCTTTCTCTCTTTCTTTCTTCCCCCTGTTTTCCTTTTCTCATTTTGGTTTACTGCACTTTCTTCCCTTCCTCAGTCATCACTCATGAGCGTGGTAATTATGCCTTCTGCCATTTCCTTGTGTGTTGGTTGGTCTCTCGCTCTCTCTCTCTCTTTCACTCCGGTTGGTTAGTTGTTGTGTCAGTTCTGTCCAGGTCCTGAGTGTAGACCTTCAAACCTCGTCCTTACCTGCTCTGTGCTTGTAGCTACTTTTCTGCCTTACCTTCACCATTCTAATCTCTCTTTTTTTACTAGGCCAATTAGCACTCACTCTCTGGTTGCTTTTGAAGTTGGTCTTTTTTATACTGTTTAAAGTCTTAGTCCACCTCCTGAATTTTTACAAATGTGTCACATCTTTCCCCTTCACAATTAGTAAACTAATCATATGGCAACGACTTCTTTTGGAATATAGCACATAGATGTTAAGACTTAAAAATCCAGAAGAAGTAGAAGTGTAGTTTGTGTCACAACCTGCCGTCTAATACAGAACCCATGTATGCCTCCCTCTCAGGATTTGTACAGTATCTGGCACATTCTAAATATTACTAATATTTACCATCCTCCACCCTTACCCTCTCGGTCATGTAGTCAACCTCAAGTCAGCTGGTTGTTTTGTCTTAGTATTGGAGATGGTTATTGTGCTGGTTGTTATCTGTTGTGAAGTGTACAATCCCATCCATGTTCTCAGCCTCTATCTCTGTCCTTTTCTTACTCGCTCTCTTGGGGCTGCAATTAATACAAAAGGACCAGTCAGCCAACCAAATGTTAAATTAAGCATACATCAGAGCTGCACTCTTAATTTGTTTATACTAAAAATGAGTAGGTCAGATGTGCATTTTAGTGTTTTTCAACTCATAGAGTTGATTTTTATTAGGCCTGTACCCGACTCAGAATTATGCCAGTTGAATTTGATTTGGCTGTTCAGTACAAATATTTGTCTATTCATTCAGTCTGGATGGGCTCAGCGGGACATCCAGTATGACAGCAGCCTTAATGTAATACAACAAACAAGCTAATATTGCTAACAATAGGACAGAAATGTGCAACAACATTTTTTGCTGACATGAGATTGTAAACAAAGGCCAGAAACTGTATCATATTAAGTTTCTGTGAGTTTAAAATTCATCACTTTTCAGCAGTTAGGGCTCTCCTCACTCCTCCTCTGTTCTGCTGCCTGCATGTCTGCAGCTGAGAAATTCAAAATAAGACACGCACATCCCTTAGTGGGTGCTGGATTCAAGATGAAATTTTTCCCTAGCTTTTTAAAAAGTAATTGAATAAATCTACTAATTTCTTGCAATTTTCACGACATTTCTTGCCAAATTGCTCACTGTTCAAGGGTAAACTTATATTTACTTTATATAATTGGATATATTTATACACTCAGGACCTCCACATCCAGCTGTCAGAAACAGTCTATGGAAAGCTTATCTCAGTGGCAGCAGACCATCTTGCAGGTCCTCAGCTGGTGTTTGCTAAACTGGTTGGATGTATTGCCCAATTCACAGAAACAACACTGCACACAGTTTATAATAGTGAAATTAACAGCTTTGATGGACATTCCTGTAAGGCAAAAAAACGTAACTAGCTTTGAACTAGAAACCTAGCTTTAAAATTTGGATATTATTAGCTTCCCTTGTCTACAGAAATGATCAATATGAAATTGGCCAATTCATACGAAAATGACGCAATCTTTTCAGTTTGTCACCATACACTCCGTTTCCAGTTGAATAGATACACCTAGCTAAAACTAGTGCAGTCTAACCCATCAGTTCATTTTTCTCCTCGTTAATATTACAATGTTCTTTTTATAACTATTTTTGAAAGGTCTTAATTTTTTTTAAGTATTTCAAGTAGAAGTTAATCTGCAAAAAAAAAAAAAAAAAAAAAACACCACCAAAATATAGAAAATGCTAGTTTTCGCAGCCCTGCTTATTTCTCATCTCACCTTTTCATCTGTTCTGTTCGGTCTACCTCTCCTCTTTTTCTCTGTAAGTGTTGCACTTTGGACTTTAAATTGGCTGTTTTTGGCCATGCTGCTCTGTGAGTGGAGGGGGGGTGAACTCTGATCTTTTTCTCCCTTCCTCCTTCCCCTCTCCTCTCTGTTAACTGGCTGAGCTGTGGTTTGTAGTCAGTGTATGTGTCCTTCATAACTGTTTTGCTTAAGTGAGAAAACTTGATTTGAATAACCCGTCCTTTTTATATGATTTGATGTTTTGACTTATTTTCACCCTGTATTGTTTTTTAATTTCATGATTTGGTTGCAGTTGTAGTCATGCATTATACTGTGATTAGTGTAATAACCTTACATATTGGACAGATGGACTAGAGGAAATTTTATGTGCATTTATTGTACACCACATCCTTATCTTGTCATATTTTATAATCCTATTTATAATCCTTGATAAGATATTAGCAATAATACGTTTATGTTGTCTCATTATTTTTTTCAACTGTGAAAATATGTATTCCCCTCATCTGGTTTATCACTGTGTTGGAAATAAGCTTGAAAGTGCCTTTACACAGCCTCTGCATCAGTATTTCCAGCTTATCTGACAATTTTACGAATAAAGTGTCATTGAAGAAGCATTTGCTACATGCATTTTTGATAGAAAATACAGTGTTAGTGTAAGTCCACTGTTCCAACAATGACCAGCTCTGCGTTGGTCAAAATAAATCCTTAATTCACCAAGTTGGATGTAAAAAACAAACAAAAAGCATGTAATTCCCCGCAATCTCTCTTTGCCTGCTGGCCGCCTGTTGTTTACAGTCCTGTAATTTCTCCTTCCACCAGTTGTTGCTGTGTCTTTCAGCTCAGCTACCTGTTCCACCAGTAGAGACTAGAGACTGAGCTCTAGTGGTGCGTGCTGTGCACTACATACAATGAGTTTAATAGGAAGAGGAGCACTTATAGACCACATTTAAAAATCTACCTTTGGGATGACTAAATACCCTGGTATACCTTAATACCGTGGTAGTCTAGTTTATGTGATTTTTGTATTGTATTTTGGATTCAAAATTTTTTTTTAATTTTTTTAATTTTTTTTTTTTTTTTTAAATTACAAAACAGGTGTACTAAGTGGAGGTTGGTTGGACTTTTGGTGGACAGCTGATTGATGACATTGAAATTAGGAATTATCTATACAATACGTCCTTATTTCACTAAAAAATCCTAAATTGGAGGCAGCTGGCTAGAAGGAGATCGCCAGGGAGCTGAAAGTTTCTGGGAAATGACCATTGCAAATAATAACCTACATGTCACTGGCTATATTGGGACTCATTTCAGTAAATCTCACCATATAAAATATGTGTTCTCTCGTTAAAAAGTTTAAAATAGGATGGCAAGTACTCATCCACTTTGAAGTTGTTATATCTTCAATCTGATCAGGAGTGCACAGCTGATAGGTACACAGTTTGTTATTATGACATAACAGCGGTGCATATTTAATGAAAATGTTGACACACGGCTGTCATGCGATGCAGCATAATAGTCGAAACACGGTGTTATTACGTCCCAGTGCAACACCTAGTGGTAAAATTTGGTTTACCAGTCCAGTATTTAGCTTTTTTGAAGTGAGATTCTATCCATAGACAGTAAATTACAAACAGATCAGCTGGAATGCCACCAGTTTGGAGAAGCAGGCTGAAGTCTCACACACAAGCTAAGTTATGTACTGCAGTAACCCCCTCATGGTAAGTGCACTGCCCGATTGCAGTGCTTAGAAAATTAGAAAGGCATCAAATTCAAAATGAGTGAATATTTGCAAAAAAACAATTAAGTTTATCAGTTTGAACATTAAATATCTTGTCTTTGTAGCTTAATCACTTGAATATAGGTTGAAAAGGATTTACAAATCATTGTATTCTGTTTTTATATTCATTTTACACAACATCCCAGTTTCATTGGAATTGGGGTTTACCCCATAGAGCCCCACTTCAAAAAATCTGAACTATACCTTTGATATCAAAGTGACCCAATCCCTGATTTTTAGTCAGCATAAATTCAGTCATTTTTGGCCATTAGTAAAACTAATCCTCTGTTATCCTAGCGGGACTGATTTATAGAAAATGTTACACTTCTACTAAACAGCGTGCACTGAAAAAGAAAGCTGCACTTTCAGCCTTGTTTTACACCTACAGATTTTCCTCCCTCAGCCCAGTCCAGTTTGTTGTCATATTGTATAGATGTATTCTGTTAATGTTTCTGTTGTTGTATAGTGTCTCATCTTCCTTTCTCTGCCCCTCTTTTCCTTTTGCATTCCTTGGTTTAAAGCAGCATTTTAGCACAGTCAGAGCAGCTGTCCTCAATGGATTTGTAATCTAAGCTGACGCTATATCAGAAAGCTGTTCTTTAAACTAGAGCAGCCTTGAGAAAAACGTTAAACCAACCTGTATCCAGTCCTGATTGTAAAATGCTGCAGTTTAAAAACCAGCCCACGTCACTCCACCAAGTGCTGTGGCTGCCCACTGCTCATCCAAGAGTGTCTGTGTGTGTTTGTGCATTAGGTCAGAATGGTGTATTATGAGCCTACACCTTTCACTGACTAAAAGAAAACACTGGGGATTTCCTCGCATTAGCGCCATCTCTTTTTAATACTTGTTCACTCTCCATCTTCCTGTCTGTCTATCCCTCTCCTGTATGTCGTCTGCTTCTGTCTCCCTGTTCTGACTTTCTTTATGTGTTTGTGTGTCTGTTTATATGAATGTGTGTGCGCATTCATGTGTGTGTTTGCACATGCCCGTGTTCTCCTGTGTGCGTCTGTGCATACCTATGTATGTGCTCGTGCATACGTGTGTCTGCATGTGTGTGTGCGTCGGTGTACGCGTGCGTGTGCATGTATGTGTATGGGTGTGTTTCTTCTCTCCGGCCAGGTGAGAAGGTCATGCAGGATGATGAGTTCACCTGTGACCTTTTCCGCTTCCTGCAGCTGCTCTGTGAGGGGCACAACTCAGGTGTGTGTTTTGATGTTTACTGAAAATTTGTCTCTTCAACCAACATGTCAAAGAATATTTGGTAACACTTTCTATGAAGCCCATGTCTATATTGCATTATAATACATTGTGGACATGCTTATAACGCATTTTAATGCCTCTGTAGTGCTGTATAAATGTAGTTAGAAGCACTCGTATTTATTTATAATGCTTTCTAAAAATAATCAAAACTCAATATGATGCCAATCTCCAGTATAAGTATGTTCATAATGCATTATAAGTCATTATAGACATCAGCTTCATAGAAAGTGTTACCATTTTTTGTAGATGTCTTAATTAACCCACTGATTGATGCAGAAGATGACCCCTCATATTTCTGAGTCTATAAGCTTTCCTCTATGTGGATTTCCAACACGTTCTCATCCTAACTCGTCACATGTTGCCGCTTTGCAGTGGACATCTGCTTCTACATATTATGCTCCACGTATCCTTCTGCGTCTGCTGTTGATGTTGCCACCACGGTAATGTCAACACAAGCACATGGTGGTATTACGCTACATGTGGTTATGTTTAGGTAACAAAAGCACATGGTAACTGGTACTATGATAACATGGTAACACCATGAATGTTTGTTAATACCAGGACATCAACAAAAATACATGGTGGAACTGATGGTTAGGATTAGGGGAAGGAGGCATATTTTAGGTGTAGAAAAAAACATCATTCAGCTGGGAAGGAGACCTGACTCTCGCATGAAAGTCTGGGGTTTGTTGGACCAATCCACCTCCCTTTACCCACCCTATGGGTGCCCTTACAATCCTTATATTACGTTGTTACCAGCAGCGTTTCAACTTGACACCGTACTGCGGTGCTTCTTATGTCTTTTTGTCTTCTACTATATTTAATTGTTATTTACGACATCTATTGCACATCTGTCCGTCGTGGAAGAGGGATCCATCCTCACTGCTCTTCCTGAGGTTTCTGGGAAATTTTTCCTTAGCTGATGTGAGGGTCTAAGGATAGAGGGATCCTGTATGCTGTAAAGCCCTCTGAGGCAATTTTTTGATTTGTGATGATGGGCTTTATAAATAAAATTGACTTGACTTGACTTCATGTGGATGCAACATGTTACGTCCGCCCGTGTTCTCAGGTGGTGGGGCAGGTGCCGTCTGGCCATCTGCCAACATATAAAAACACAGCGACCAGTTCTGTTGGACTGTGTTTACACCTGACACCATCCTGCGGCGTTTCATGTGGACACAAATGGTGGCTTTTGGTGTTGTGATCTTGCGCACAAAGCATTGTCAAAGCGGCTCTATTTTATGAGTTCGGAATGAGAACGGGTGGGGATTCCATTCTCATGCCATAGACATTAACATAACATGTCTGACAAATGTTACCACTACTTGTCTTCCTTCACTTAACACAATTTACAAGCACAAAATTGCAATCTTCTGCAATATTTGTTTCAGACTTCCAGAACTACCTGAGGACACAAACAGGAAATAATACAACTGTCAACATCATTATTTCGACCGTTGACTACCTCCTCAGAGTCCAGGTTAGCTCCTTTTGTTCACTTCTGCTGCTTCATGACAACATAATGTGTATGGGTATCTCATTTTGAATTGGACCATTTGCCGATTTATTTCCATTCCTGACATGTTCTGATCCACTTAAGTTAAGTATGATACAAGATGAATTAGTTCCCATGTTTATTATCTTTGCTCCATCTTAACTGTAAAGGAGCCAGCAGTAGTTTTGGCAATTTTTGCAGCTGTCATTTTGTGCATCTGTCTTGCAGAGACACAGAGATACAGCAACAAGTACAGTTTAAATCCAATAAACGGAGCATTAAAATTTCCAATAAACCTGATAACAGTGTTGGAGACCTTGTTGTGAGAAGTTTTATGTAGGAACTATTTTCATTCTACTGAACTACCTAGCTAACAAGGTCTGAGTAACAGGGTCATGATTTCAAGTTTGAGTGTTTCCATTATTCTCTAGAGACACAGGGTCGGATCCATTTAGCACCCTATCCACAAAAGAATTTGCACAAATTATATGCCAGTGCTAACACACTCACAAAGTTTGGCAGCTGAGCACAATTTGCAATTTCCAATCTGTGTTATGAAATACGGAGAAAAACAGATCTTTTCCCAGTGTTTAAGGCTTTTCTCCGTATTTCATAACACAGATTGGTTCATAATTTGTGTTCTCTGCAGAGAACACAAATGTTGCAGAAAGTGTCAGTTTAGTTTGTTGCCCACAGTTGGCTATGTGTTCTCCAATAATATCACTCAATATCAATTCAAAATCATTCAAAGCTCAGAAGCTTTAAAGAGAGAAAAACTGCACCTATTTAATACATGGGTCTCAATGGCCTTAAATAGCACCGCTGTAACTGTCTGTGGCAATGAGCGCTGGTCTTTGTGAATTAGATGGCAAAATTTGCAATGAGGTTTATTTGCATTGGAAGGGGGCAATTTTGCACTGAATTTTTGAATATTTCTTAATTCATATACATGCAAATGGGACAGGCACACCCAGGACTCTTTGCATGCATTTCTCTCTTTGAATGTGCTTTGTGGATTGCACGCTATCTTTTTCTCTCATTTGCATAGGTTTAGCGCTGCAAAAGCAGTTCTTTTGTGGATACGGCCCTTAGTATAGAAAATAGTGACAATGTTTTGCTTGTATTGCTGGAGAGAAAGTTCCTTGGGCAAATCTCTGATGAAAACAAAAGGCAAAATGCGAATTTTAACAGATTGTTTTTTTACTCTTGGTTCTTTTTGCTTGTTTTTCTCAGATTGCGTTTAATTTTTGTCTATGGATAAGAATTGATTTCAGCTTAACAGCGGTATTCCACTGCTTCTACTGCTACTACTACTGCAAATGATAATAATTTAAAATATTACAGCTGTATCTTCAGTTAATATACTTGTAGAAAGTCTGTCTTATGCTTGTCTTCTTTTTTATTTCTTGTTTGACTGCCCCTCCCCTGCTCCCTCCTGACTCTCCTCCAGGAGTCTATCAGTGATTTCTATTGGTATTATTCTGGGAAAGATGTCATCGATGAGCAGGGCCAGAGGAATTTCTCCAAGGCAATAAATGTGGCCAAGCAGGTTTTCAATACGCTCACAGAGTACATCCAGGTACAAGACGACACTCCTATTATCACTGTTGAAGTCTTATTCTGTTGAATAAACCAGACTTGTATTTTGGAGCATTCTCAGGAGTTGATGATAATGTGTTAAATCATCCAAACAAAAATTTAACCCTTTGAAACTTGAGAAAACTGGCTTGATTTTTTAAAAAAACATGGGTAGAAGGCACTGAACAACAGTAATAAGTCATATTTCCAAGAAACGTGAAAAGTAGTAATAAATAAATAAAATAAAACCTGTAGAAAGTGATTAAAAATTATGATTCTGTAACATGACTTTAAATATACTTATTATAATTAGCTATCAATATAGTTTTTCCCATAGCTTTTGCTGTTTTCCTACACATTTTCCCCTATATCTAATTTCTTGCAATTTGTAGAACATTTCTCACGATTGCTCATGGCCTTTTCCCCATGTTTTTGAAAGCAAATTAATTTGTTAAAGGTTTGGTAACACTATGAAGACCACATTTATATTGCATTATGACAGCAGTCATAATGAATTTAATGCATTCATAATGCTTAATGATTACACTCATAAACACACATAATGCTTACTGATGCACTATATCATTAGTCATAAACCATTACAGATTTGACTTACAATGATCCCCAGCATTTAACCTCTAGTTTATAACAAGTCAAGAGCATCCATAAGACCCTTGCCGCTTACAAATCATTGTAAGTCAAATCTTAAATGGTTTATGACTAATGATATAGTGCATTAGTATATAATTCACTATGAATGCCATCATAATGTATTATAGATGTTGTCTTCATAGAAAATGTTACCAAAGGTTTCAATACTGTGAAAAGCCTCTGAGAGCAGCACAAGAAAAGGTTTCAATGGGTTAAAAGTCATAATTTGTCAGTAATAAGCATTTCAAATGCTTTTACCTGCATTGAACTGTTGCTCAATTCAGATGCTAAAATAGAGCAATGATTTTGTTTATTTCTAATGATAATAACTGGGTAAATCTTTCCAGTTCAGTGTTGGCAGAAGGTATGACTGTGTGTTTTTGTGAAGGGAGAAATCGATTATCCTGCTTTTAAAGGTTAATGGACAGCTTAAAGCAACATGACATTGACATTCTGTAATACTGTAGACTGTAACTGTTGTAAATGCTTCTCTGAATGTAGGAAGCCTGTTCAGTAAAAGTAAAAGTAGATTTTGATGTGTTTGTCTCTCATGATGCATGATGCAGGGTCCGTGTACTGGCAACCAGCAAAGTTTGGCCCATAGTCGGCTGTGGGACGCTGTGGTGGGGTTTCTGCATGTCTTCGCTCATATGCAGATGAAACTGTCTCAGGTGAGTTTAAGTCACCGTGTCATCCGCAATTTGAGTTCAGCCATGGACTCTTCTTAGACCCTCTCTCTTCATTTGTTCCCTTATTTCACATTTTCCATCATCAACTATCAGGTTTACCAGAAAGATTCTTATATGGGACAAACAAATGACTGGGCCTTTGTCAAGAGATGTATACATATTATTTAGTAACGACAGGTTTGATGAGGATTTTCTTAATAATTAAAAAATTAACATTTATATCTTCAAAAAAATCTGTTTACCATCATACATATATATACATATCATATCAGTATAAATAGTAATGGGTTGGCGATTATGGACTAAACCAAACTGCAAACATTTAGGACGATAAAATATGAATATGATTCTGAGAATTATGTTTTGTATAATTAAACTAAAAGCAAAGATCCCTCTGTCCAATAAGTCTAAAATACACTGTGGAAACTAACTTACATTCAGACTGTTGCAAAAAATGCTCCATTAAAAGTCGTTCAGACTGACATGTTTAGTCCCACAGCCATCAAAGCATAAAAACATGCATTGTATTATTTCTGGGTGTCATTCTGGGCTTTTGACTTGGAATTTGTCATTTTTACCATTTTCCACCTGGCATAGAGAGAAAATATTTTCTCTTACTACTTACTATTTTCACTTACTGTTTTCACTAGGTACACTGTCACAGTCAGTGGTGCTGTTATTAATTGACATATCCCAGGCTGTCATCATAAAAATCTACTTTGCATATAGTATTTTGAAAATAATTCAGTTTTTGATGGCTTTTTTTTCTTCTATAAATGTAACAGCATACTGGAAAAAAACTGTCATTTAAAGCGTTAACATTCGGAAAATGAAGGAACCTAGAATTAGGACATTATGTTGGTTAAAAAATTGCCTCAATGAAAGTAGATAATATGATATGATATGATGATAGTATGATTTTTTTTTTCAAAGCGTGACTTTGAAAAGCACTTTGTGCACAGAGCAGTATGAGTATAAGACTGTTATAATACAATAAAGGTATGATAAACAATGTTTCCTGGAATTTATAGTAGCCCACCTTCCAGCCTCTAATTTCTTCATATTCACATCAAATATCGTTCATTGTAGACAGAAATTATCAGTGCAAAGAACCTTTCTGAGGTACATCTTTCTGAAATGGTTAAGGTGTAGATGGATTTGTAAGTCTTAAAACAACTTTTTCTCTTTATTCTTCTACCTCAGGACTCGAGTCAGATTGAGTTACTAAAGGAACTGATGGATCTTCAGAAAGACATGGTGGTCATGCTGCTGTCTATGCTGGAGGGTAGGTCTGTGTTAAACATTAAAGCAGGAGTGGCTTAGAGAAATAGCTGATACAAAGACAGAAACACAAGGTCACTGGCTTATCACAAATGTATTTGTATTTGTAATGTATTTGTAACGTAATGTAAAGATGTGTCATCATTGATGGATGGGGCGTGAGGCCAGATTCAACAACTCTCAATGAGAAACAAAGAGTAGATATACTTCCCACCCCCTTTATTTTTACTTTTTATGTGAGAAAACCATTTTCAACAGTACACTGTTAATAGCAGAGTAATTTTACATCCTTTCAAACATGTCTGGAGAAGAGTTTGGTTCCACAAATGTTTAATCTCTCAAATGAGCACAGTAATTGCACACATCTCTACATGTTGCTGTCTATGGCACAAGACAGTGGGGATGTCCTGATCCCATTTTTCACCCCCCATCCAAGACATTAGATACTGAATATCTGCTGATACAGTCTCAATCTGATTTCTATTTTCCTTGATATTACAGCTGCACAGTGCACAGTTTGGCTCTCTCTAATCTTTTTGGTCTTGTTGCTGTCTCAAGGGAATTTCACTGTCCCTTTTAGAGAGTTTTCTCTAGTGTTTGTTGCTTCTGTGCAGCCTGTGCCTGAGTTACATGAATGAATTGTGTGCTTATTTTCATTGTCCTCATATCTTTACTGCTTCATTAAAAATTAGCCCTGTTTGCTTTTTGCCTTGTGGGGCTTTTGTTGCACTTGTAGTGGCGTGGTTACTGTTGTTGTAGTGAGCTCTACACCAGTGTCTGTCTGCTGCAATTAGGGCAGAGAAACATCATGTGTTTTAGGGGCCATTTACACGTCAACAGTTCTTGCATGAAACGTTAAACGTTTGCTGCGGTTTTGCTTTCATGACAACAGAGTTTTGGGGGCCTGAAAACACAAACTTTTGAAAACAGGTTGCAGAGTATAATCTTTTGAAAACACCACCACTTCTGTTTTTTTTTTTGTAGATCCATTAACAGGAGAATAGTTCTCACAGTGTTATATGAACGTGGATTTTTTTACAAACACAAAGGAAAGGCTTTACCATTTTTAGTAGGGCCGTTCACACTGTGGTTCTCAAACCCAAAAAACACTAGACTCACAGTGAGCTGAAATAAAACAGGTACTCATACCTGCAGTAAATAATGTGAATAAACTGTCTCATACTGCTTTTTTGTTGATGTGTGCTGTTTTGCCATGAGTGGGGCTCAGCCCCTGCTCTTACACATCAGCAGAGTGGTGAGACAGTCAGATGGAGAGTTGGGGAGTTAATGAAGGCTGCACCCTGCGTCGCTGTTAACGAAAATTAAATGAATAAAAAATGATTTGATTGACGCTAATACAGATCTTTGTGATCGAATGGAAAAATCTCTACCAGACAAGCTGATCATGCAATAAATAGTGAAAAGTGTCTGCAAACATATTAAATAATCAACGACATTGCATTCCAAAGATAAATCAAACAGTGATGCATATCAGGCTGATGTTATGCTTTAAATCGTCACATCAAGTTTATTGTCAAAAGGGAGCCTTCTGCTGCACTTTGTTCTGGATGGATGTGTCTTGTTAGACACAATGAAACATGTTCTGGCAGTCAGTATTATTCAGTCAACTGTCACCTTGTCAGTGACCAAAGACAAAAGAGCAGTGTCACAAGCAAACAGGCGTCACAGTGATTTCTGGGAAAATGGCCAAGCTTTGAAAACACTTTGGCAAAAGCTTTGTCTGATGTCTATGGTTCAAAATGTGTTGTGTCTCCCTGTATTGTAAATGTGTTGTCTTGTCTGGCAGGAAATGTGGTGAATGGGACCATTGGGAAGCAGATGGTGGACATGTTGGTGGAGTCCTCCAACAACGTGGAGATGATCCTCAAGTTCTTTGACATGTTCCTTAAACTGAAGGACTTGACCTCCTCAGACACCTTCAAGGAGTATGACCCTGACGGAAAAGGCAAGACTCTAAAAACACATTTTCTTTTATCATATTAGTCACTGGGAAAGCATCAGATCATTTGAATGTATGATGATTTCCAAAGTGACCTATAGAGACTTGCTGATGGTTTATAGATGTATGAATGAACTCACAGGTGTCATTTCCAAGAGGGACTTCCACAAGGCCATGGAGAGCCACAAACACTACACCCAGTCTGAGACCGAGTTCCTGCTCTCATGTGCTGAGACTGATGAGAATGAACTCCTGGACTATGAAGAATTTGTGGAGCGCTTTCATGAGCCAGCTAAGGTAACAGCCTTGATGTTTAGAGATCTTATTATCTTTATTAAAAAATTAAAATGTATTCTTAAAAAAAAGATTCAACATCTTAAAGGGTGTTTAGTATGAGAGCTCTGGTTATTTCTGTCACCTTTTTCATTTTTTTTCTTCTGCCTTTGCATTTTTTTGGACTGGATCAGGGAGTTAGGGATATATCTTCTGCAAAATCAGAGTAGAAATAGTAATATGGTAGCATTTTTTATGTCTCTAGCCTGGGAACCACATTTTTCATTTACTCTGTCAGATTTCTCTGGTATCCCCAGACAGGTTTTGGTTAGGCCTGTCACAGCCCTTATTCTAAATGGAGTGGGCTTGATCACTGGTGATTACCAGGCTCTCAAAACTCAGGGCCAACTGTCAGATAAGGCAGTGCTGATCAAAAATGAAACAAGACTGTTTTTATGTCTTGTTTATTTTTTAGCTTCACGTGATTTTAGAAGAACATTTGTGTTCTGTTCAGTAGGCTTGGGTTGTATCTACTTTCATTCCTTCCTGTCTTCCTGTAATTTCACCGGAGTACATGGTTTATGACGATATGGATGTGCTGCACTAACCCCAATACGTTTTTCATCAGTGTTGTTAGTCGTTGAGTTAGTTATTCCAACTGTTGTAACAGTCAGCATCTCTGGTTTGGTCAAAATTATCCCCTGCTGGTTTCCCAGCAGTCTCTTCGCGCTCTCTGCTGTTGGGGGCACCACAGCTGATGATGTCCCACTGTATGTAAGGTTCACCTCACAGTCACAGTCAGCTACGCTGCCTGTTGCACCCATAGACTGTATATAAATATGAACGGCACGCCCTCACTTGTCCGCTAGGTTGAAATTAGGTTAAAGTATGCAGGATACGGACATTGCCATTTTGCGAGGATGATGTCATTGAGAGCTGGAGCTTGCGTAGTAGCGATATCCACAGTGGGGGTGGTCCGGCCGATACACCCATCCAACCAATCGTGAGCAGCTCCTTTGAATGTGAGCGCTCAGATTGGCTGTCACAGCTGTCAATCATGGCAGAAAAGCTCCCTTTTGTATCACTGAATAACTCATTAAAACCAATAATAAAAACAAACACTTGAACAAACATCAGGGTGATGAGAACTATCTTCAGTGACATAAACCATTTTGGGGAAAACTGTATTTGGTGTGTACTTTTAGTTTTAGTTTGGCTTATGTCCATTCACTAACATGGAGGAGCAGGCCTTAGGACCTACACTGCAGTCAGTCAACCGGGGGGCGATTGCGAAAAGTTAAGACTTTTGGGGAGCTGCCATGTCGTCCATCTATATATACAGTCTATGGTTGCACCACACTAACCATAGGTGGCACCTGATATGCACTGCATGCAAAACACCCGCGATACTGCCTTTCCAGAATAAAGTTGATCAAAAGATAAGGGTCAAATTTTTACCTGTATTTATAAGCACACCATTAGGATTTCTAAGTAGCCTGGTATACCACAACACAGTAATACTGCCCAAGCCTACTGTTGTACCAAGCACCACCCCAACTTGCATGTGTTTTCAGCACTGTCACTCTTTTCAATGTTCTGACTGTCATTCATCCAACTGCAGAGGCATTTTGGTCTTTACCTGTTAACGCCCCCTGAAAATCAAAATGAATTGAGGACAATGCCAGGCCACTAGTGTGGCACACACTATATGGGGAACCCAACATGGGAAATCTCTTGTTTTTGGGCTTCTAGATTGACAGTGTAGTCAAAAGTGTGTCTTTGTTATCTTGGTTTTAAGGGAGCATAAAAATACCTCAACTAACCTGAATTAGAGTGAGATGGGATAACAAGGACTTAGTGTAGAGAACGGTTTACTCATTTGATTCAAAGTAAAATTTTTCCTCTTACCTGTAATGTTACCTCTACAACAAACAATCTAGATAGTTTTGGCGTGAGTTGTTGAGTGTTAAAGATAGCGGCTGTACAGACATCTGCCTTATCTCCAATATTATTGAACTAGATGGCACTCTGATTTTGGTCAAATTGCCCAAAACATACATTTGAAAAACTCAACAGCAATGTCTCTCACCAGAATTATCATGACCAGGTTACTACAGATAGTCGGCAGACCTAGTTGTGAGCAGTTCCATGCAGGAACTATTTTCTTTTTACCAAATTACACCTGCCAACCATCTTACTGCACAGAAGGAAGTGTGCAGGAGTGTTAAAGATGCTAAAAAAATGAAACTTTTGTGCAAAAGAATAAACACTTTGAACTTACTGTCATTCAAAAGGACATTGGCTTCAATGTGGCAGTTTTGCTGACCAACCTGTCGGAGCACATGCCTCATGACACCCGCCTGCAGACATTCCTGGAGCTGGCAGATAGCGTCCTCAACTACTTCCAGCCCTACCTGGGCCGCATCGAGATCATGGGCAGTGCTAAGCGCATTGAGAGGGTCTACTTTGAGATCAGCGAGTCCAGTCGGACACAGTGGGAGAAACCTCAGGTAAAGCTGCTTCAACACATACACTACATCAGTTCATACAACATTTGTGGCTTGTTTGTCACACCATTTGATGCAGTTACAGTGCTGAATAATGACGGAACATTCCCGACAAGCTCCTTGTTTTTACTAATATAAACTCTGCCCAGGTCAAAGAATCCAAGCGTCAGTTCATCTTTGACGTGGTGAATGAAGGAGGGGAGAAGGAGAAGATGGAGCTGTTTGTGAATTTTTGCGAGGACACCATCTTTGAAATGCAGCTGGCGGCTCAGATGTCCGACGCTGGCGAACGCTCAGCTGTGAAAGAGGAAAGCGAGCGGGAGAAGCCCGACGAGGAGAACCCCGAGATGGGCTTCTTCTCTGTCACCACCATCCGCATGGCTCTGTTAGCTCTGCGGTACAACGTCATGATTCTGATAAAGGTGAGCGCACACACTAAACACAGCTAACAGCCAGTGTGTGTGTGTGTGTGTGTGTGTGTGTGTGTGTGTGTGTGTGTGTGTGTGTGTGTGTGTGTGTGTGTGTATTCAAAACTTCTGGATGATCCGCTCAACATTTAAAGAGATATGATGCAATAATACCTCTTGTAGCTCCTGCTGCATCATGCCTGACAAGCACATAGCCATTGCATCATGTGACCTAGAAAAGCCAAAGAAGTGTTTTCATAGCAGTTTTGCCAAATATAGCTTTTTCAAATCATCTGAAATACCACCTCATGTGAGTCTAATAACTTCTTTTGGAATAAATTGGATTTTTTTTAAACTGACATGTTTCCTTTAGGCCTATGTTATATTTGCAATTTGAGGGTTAATGGAAACCTGCCTAGTGTGTGGATGTCATTGTGTTTATGTGTGTATAGTGTGTAGTGCAGGGAAGAAGGGACACCAGCTTAATGACTGAAGCAGTTTGGTAACGCTGGAAAGATAAACACAGATTCTGATTTCCCAGATCAATAACTCATTAGCAAAATGTTGTTAAAACATAGATGACTCCTTTCAAATTGAGACAAAAAGCAAAACAAAAAAAGCCGTCCTCGTAGCTGGACAAATAACAGCTTCAGTAAATGTGTCCTGCCAGCGAGAACAAGGCAAGAGAGTAGAGGGAGGGTGGGGATGCTTTGCTGCTGCCTGAGCCACAGTTGCAAAAACCATCATAAAAGTCACCAAGTGAAAGGAAGAAAAAATGTATCTGTTGCAGTACTGCAAAATACGGCTTTTTCGAATCGCCTGAAATTCCACATCATGCGAGCGTAGAAACTATTTTGTAATAAACAGGAGTTTTTTTTAAATTAGGTGTATTTTATGTTTGCAGTTTCAATTTGAGCAGTTTAAGGGTTAATGGAAACCTGCCTACTGTGATCACTGTGGTTGGTTCAGTATGAAGAGAGGTGCACCTGTGATCAGCAGTCGTTAGGTCCACTTGGATCTGACAGTGTTGGGCATTGAACAGTCCTTGTTCTGACTGAACAGTAAACAGATAAGTACCTCCAATCAGACCTCCTCTACCCTTTCTGTCCTCTCAGGTCCTGTCCATGAAGAGTTTGAAGAAGCAGATGAAGAAGATAAAGAACATGACAGTGAAGGACATGGTGACCACCCTGGTGTCCTTCTACTGGTCCATGCTACTGGGCCTCCTCCATGTGGCGTTCAGTGTGGCCAGAGGATTTTGCCGAATCTTCTACAACACCTTCATGGGAGGCAATCTGGTGGAGGGGGCCAAGACCATAAAGGTTACTCTACTTTTTTTAATGGTTGACCAAGCTTACTCCTTTTATTGACACTTCTACTAAAACTTTTGCTGTTGATCTGGATTGCTTTTAATCGAGTTTGGTTGTGTGCTACTATGATGTTCTATGTGCCTGTTTATTGTATTTTTAAATTGTTTGTATCACCAACTGCAGATCAAATTTCCCCTTGAGGGACAAAAAAAGTTCTGAATTGAACATAAATGGACAAGAAGCCAGCAGTGTATTCACAGGTCTTTAAAGTAAACGCAGTAAGAGCTGTTCTAATTCCATAAACTGCGTCCACCCCAGGTGTCAGAGCTGCTCGCCAACATGCCCGACCCCACTCAGGACGAGGTGAGGGGCGAAGGGGAGGACAGAGAGAAGAGACCCTCTGACCGCAGCTCCCCTAAGGAGGACCTGGCTGACCTGGCAGTCAACACCAGTGAGACCGAGTTGTTGTCCGACATTTTTGGGCTGGACTTAAGAAGAGAGGGGGGGCAGTACAAGATCACCCCACATAACCCCAACGCCAGCCTGACCGAACTGCTCAACTCCCCGGTTCCTTCCCCAACCCCACCGACCCCGCCCACAGCACTCCCACCTGAGCTCAGACGCAGGCACCATGTGAGTCTTCAGTGATATTTTAAATTATTTTTTTAAGTCTTGGTAATAGTTTGATTAGCTAGCTAGCTACAGCAGATAACATACTCATAGCGTTCACACTGTGGATCTCAAAGGCTGCAACAGTTTCTGTACACTTTATTTCCTTTTTAGAAAATAAAATTCATTTTAAGTTTTCTGACTTCTGACACACTGTGTAGATGTCAGAGCATGTCGAACTTCAGTCTTTTAAATGTATTTTCAAAGTGTGTGTGTGTGTTAGCTAACATCTGTTTTTTAGCACTTATTTGGTCACAATCCAAATCATTGGCCAAATTTAAATGCTGACCTCATGGAACCAGAGGAAAATTCAGAGAACTGCTGATGATACTGCAGTTCATTTAGGGTAATATGAATTTGTAACAAATTCCATAGCCATCCATCAACTCGTTGAGAAACTTCAGTCTTGACCAAAGAGGTGGACTAACTGTCAGACAGACTTTAGGTGGGTTTTCATTAACCCTCATATTGCGCAAGCTGAAATTGCGAATATACACCTGTAGTACACCTGATGGAAACATTTCAACTTTGAAAAAATTCCAACTTTTCACAAAAAAAAGTTTTTGAGGCTCACATAAGGTATTTCAGGTGATTAGAAAAGCCATATTTCAAAAAACTGCAATGGAAAGACTTTTTGTTTTTTCCAGAAGTCCCACGTTTAAGAGGCTCGCCTTTCAATCGGGCGCATAATACGCCTACATGGGCTTTGATTGGAAATAATGACAGCTAGTGCGGTGGCTGAAATTGAAATGAATGTTTTGAACATCTATCACATGCTTCTTTGAATGTTATCGCCAGAAGAGAAGTCGCAGAATATCCCTCAGTGGAAATACAGTCATCTTGTAATTGTGTTTTATCAACATTTCAAAAAAGAATCTGTAATGGAAACCCGCCTAATGACTAAATAAGAAACATTCATTCATTGTCCGTAACCGCTTGTCCTTGCAAAGGTCGGGGGGGCTGGAGCCAATCCCAGCTGTCATTGGGCGAAAGGCGGAGTACACCCTGGACAGGTTGCCAGACTATCGCATGTGTGTGTCTGTCTATATGTGCCGACACATATAGACAGACGCTCACAGTCACACCTAAGGGCAATTTAGAGTCACCAACCAACCTGACCTGCATGTCTTTGGACTGTGGGAGGAAGCCGGAGACCCTGGAAAGAACTCACACAAACTCCGCACAGAAGGAACCCTCTTGCTGTGAGGCAACAGTGCTAACCAGGACGCTACCGTGCTGCCTTAAATAAGAAACAATCAGATTAAATGTTTAGAAAAAAATCCTTAGGTATTCTTAAGAGTTTATTGGTCAAGTCTTTTTGTCAGTTTCTTTACGATGTGTGGATGTGGATGGATCAGATTTGGCTGACAGTAATCAAACAAACCACCAGAGGTGTTTAGATCCTGATTCAGATGTTGCGAAGTACCGATAGGTGCCTGGAGGCATGTAACAACAAAGTTTCCCAACTTCCCAGACTGGCCCTCTTCAAACCAGTGAGAAGAGCACTGAGAAAGTAGATATCCAATAATCTTCCATGTCAGATAATAATAATAATAATAATAGTCATCATCATCATCTTTATTTATATAGCATTTTTTAAGCTTGAGCACAAAATACTTCCCAGATGAAAATATTTACAAAATAAAAATAAAACATCAAAAACTCATGTAGCCCCTCCCCCACCTCCCATGACATAATTAAGGACATTAAGAACATTAAAGAGCAAATATTGAACAGCGCTGCATACATGAACAGATTGGTATGCAAGTTAAAAAAATACAATTTCATAAGTAAGTAAAATGTAGATAAGAGAATTAAGCTTATATAAAATTCAAATTAAGAGTAAAATAACCACATGTTTAAGTAGTTGAGATGCTAATAAAGGAGATAATGTCATAAAAAAACAGGTAGAATGCCAAGAAAAAAACATTTGAAACGGGTAAAAGTACAATAAATATGTTTTTCTAATGGTGTTTTTTTGTTTCAGTCAAAGAGCTCTACCTCAGAGGAGAAGGAAGCAACAGCAGAGACAGAATGTGAACCTGAAAAAACAGAGTACGTACACATTTTTCTCATGTAATCTGATTACTACCATCTGCAGTATAACTATGGTGACAGAGAGAAACACACCTTGTACTATATGGACAGTGCACAAACTTAAGTACAGTTGGGTCTCCTCTATGAAATACCTTAAAACCACAGTTGCAGAAGAGTTACAGGTTGACACCACCACTTGTTAAATAGGTTATTGCATTGTTAGCTGTGTGTCAGCGTGACTTGTTTTGTGATTTCAGGGGTGGACATGTTGAGAAACAAGAGAAACAACAGAAGAATGAGAAGATGAAGCCAAAAGTGAGAAGGCATCACATCTCAAAGTCTGATGAACCGGATCTGCAGGAGTCTGCCTTCTTGAAGAAGATCATCGCCTACCAGAGGAAGCTGCTGGTACAGCTTTACTGTCCTCTTGTTTCAACGCTCTCTGTTAACTCAGTATTTTCCAGTCCAATATATTACATCAGTTTCAGCAATTAGCAGTTTCTGTTACCTGTGGAGTAACAGTAAATATGACTTCTGATATTAAAGGATTAGGTCTTTTTTCAAATCTGTCCTAAAACAGAACCTACATGCCAGTATAAACATTGAAACAGTTTTCAGTACTGTAACCACTCCTCCTGTTCATACTGACCAGTAAGATGGGAATCACACAGTCCTCGTTCTGTGTAAAAATTCATTCTCAAGTTCAGCTAAAATTAATATGAAGATTAGCTTGAAGGAAAAGGCATTAAGTTAATGTCTTTTTATTCTAGTTGTTTATAATGTATAACCTGATCGGTGTATATTGACTGGAATTTCTTCCTTTTTCTAAATGGCACACAGTATAGCACCCCAAGACAGTTAGACCAGTTTGTTTGGACAGTGCAGACACATTAAGAGCTCTCATCTGTGCCCCCCCTGCAGAACTATTTTGCCAGGAACTTCTACAACATGAGGATGCTGGCGCTGTTTGTTGCCTTTGCAATCAATTTCATCCTCCTCTTCTATAAGGTAATGGGATAGCAGGGATGTTATCAGGTGAGAGATGGAAACCTTTGTTCTTCACAGACCTTCTTTTCTTGTTCCTTGTGTAAAAACTGAAGTCATGGTACGTTCAGACCAACAACCACTACACGAAGGTGAAACACTGCTAAGAGCTGTTGGTATGTTGATGCAGGAAAGAGAGAGAAGATGAAATATTACACTCAGTATGTTTTACATGATAGAAAAAGGCAAATTATTGTGTTAGTCCAACTAAAACTGGGCTTTTAAAATGCATGTCAACATGTTAGTCCGACTACAATTGAACTAAATTGAATTTCTAGAAATTGGACTTACACACCCAAATAATGTGATTGGAAGTTGAGCTATTCCGTCATGTAAACACCTCAGTCGGACTTTAACTGGACTGTGTGTTCTGCGTGTGCTCCTAGTTGCCACACCTGCCTCCCTTGCTGATTAGGGATAGAGACTCTTCATTACCTATGAGGGGGGAAGGAGTGCTGCAAAAAAGTAAGCACTTAGGAGGGGCCTGTTTTTAATTCTGGCTTAGGTGAGGGACATACAATTATAAAAGGTAGTATTTTATATTTATTTTAAATAAAAAAGTCACACCCTAGCCTCTCCCCTCCTCTGAAAAATAAAGTACAGTTCCACAACACCGGCATGGAAGCTAAGCGATGTCCTCCTGTGGCTGTGCCACAGCAAATCATATTTTAGCCACCTAAAAAAAACAATATAAGTTTAAGTTTTCACTGTATTTGAATATTGTCTCCTCTTTACCTTCTACAACAGCTAATGGAGGCAGCTGTAGAGCAGCAGCTCCGCTGTTCAGTGGAGTGTGGTGTTTTTGATATACCAGCTTTAAATCCCCATCAATAAGGGCTGTCTTACAGCAAGATAAAGCAGTAAAAATACTCTTAATACAGTGTTGCCTACATTTAAACTAATTTAGATATTTTTTCAGGGGGATTAAAACCAATCAAATTAAAACTAAACTAAATGTGTTTTTTTTTAAATGACAAAGTGAACTTGTACATCAACATCAAACCTAAGTTTTTCTTATTTTGCACAATGAATGAATATTACATTCACTGGAAAGCATTGTTTTTCATGTCTATCTGCTGATGGGTCATCATGATAACAGTATGCAGAACATGATGTTAGAGACATAAGGATCACTAAAATTAGGTGGGTGATAAGGATCACAAAAATGGATATAACAATATAGGTTATCGGTCAGATGAGTGGTTGTAAATCTGAATATTTGATATCAGCAAAAAATACAATATTGGGCATCCCTACTGCATATTACAAGGTTTTGGGGGTTTGAATCCATGTCTGACAATCTATAAAAAAATGGAGCACTCTCAGCTCTACAAAGGCAGTACCTTTTTATTTTTCGGCTCAAGGAAGGGGTTGCACATGTTTTATGGCCAGACCATAATTTTGTTATTGGTTATATCATCATGGTAAAAACATGTTTCCTGTCTGTTGTTCTCACAAACACAGCTTGATTTCTACATTTAAACAACTATTAAATTGTCTCTACCAGGTTTCGACGTCCTCCTCTGTGGTTGAGGAAAGGCAGGTGGTGTACACCAGCAGTCAACCAGACAGCAGTGTTCAGTGGGACCCACTGGGCGGAGAGGTGTTGGAGACAAAGGAGGAGGTAATGGATGAGGCTGGGGAGCCACTGAAGCCCGTCACAGTGCGCTTCGTCCTGGAGGAGAGCAGTGGATACATGGAGCCCATGTTACGGATCCTGGCTGTCCTGCACACAGTCATCTCCTTCTTCTGCATCATTGGATATTACTGTCTCAAGGCACGATACTGACTGCTGATACAGCACAAAACATTCAAAAAGTTGGAATGTCCATTTACTATTAGTCATTCAAATTGAAATAGCTAACTCCTAACATGTCATTTGCTCTCACAGCAATGATTTACTCTTTTTCTGAGATATTTTCAAATATTTCCATCCAAGGATTTAATTTTTTTTAAATCAACTCACACTGTTATTTATTATATATGACTGTGTGTAGGTGCCACTGGTGATCTTTAAGCGTGAAAAGGAGGTGGCCAGGAAGCTGGAGTTTGATGGCCTATATATCACAGAGCAACCATCTGAAGATGACATCAAAGGACAGTGGGACCGACTGGTCATCAACACACAGTGAGTACCCCCTGTGCCTATTTGATTGTATGCACTTTGTGTTACATGTTAGGCTTGGGCAGTATCTAATATTTCGTACTTTCCTGAAATTTTACCAGGACATATGGTATATGATGGTAAATAACAAATACACAATAAATACATAGTACAGTAAATACACAGTATCAAATATAATAGAATAGAAACCCACAAAATGTTAAGGACAATAATGTTCTCACACCTATTTCCCTTATTAAACAGAGATATACAACTGTATGTCTTTTGAATTCAACTTTCTCTGGTTCACAGAAGACACAGAACACACTTCATTCAAACACAACATTAACAAAACAAAACTCAACCAAGCTGTCTTTGTTACTCTTGCTTGTAATCTAATCCAAGGCTGCTTGTAGACAAGGAAAGCCCTACTAAAAACAGAAGTCTTTGATGGGAATAAAAAAAAAAGCTTCAGTATTTCCAAACTATATAAGACAAGTGTCAATAATTGGGAAATATGTGACCAACCAAAAGAAAAATATTGATGAAGTTTGAGAAAGTCAGAACAGAGTCACAGCGGTGAAGACAGCTGTGCAGAGGAGACATTACCATCACAGTAACCACTGATGTTCATTACAAAGTCCAGACAAAAAAGCAAACATTAAAGGAATTAGTAAATATAGTTTTTGTCTTGAGATTTTTGTTTAGATTTTTTTGTTTAATACTCTACCTTTATGTGACTCATGAGCCTTTTTCCCCTCTGGTTTTTAGATCTTTCCCCAACAACTACTGGGATAAGTTTGTGAAGAGAAAGGTATGTGTGGCTGCTTTTTCTGGGCCAAAGTCACAAAGGATCTGATCTGACCACCAGGTGTCCTCCCAAACCTTCCTGTAGAGTTTCCTCTTCAGAGCTCTTCACAAAGCTGCTGAGACAAACAAACAAAGATAACTCCTAAGACAAGAGAAGGGGCGGAGTTAATCCTGTTTCTATGGTGACATCATTTTTCAGGAGCGTGAAGAACAAATTAAATTTAGATAGGTCTTTTATTTTTACATAATATTTATTTGATGAGGCACATGACTCACTGTGAGTAGGTCTCAGAGCAGGGACACTCAACTTGTTTTGCTTGGGAGCCACTTTTGCAGAATGACAGGAGGCCAGGGGCCAGTCGCAGTAGCCCCATACAGGTTTCTAGGATTTAAAGACATTTTTAGGAACTGTGGACATTCTAGGATTTTAGGACCTTTGTTTGATTCTAGAACAATTCTCGGAATTTTGATTTGACATTCCTTAGATTTTAGGAAGTTCAGAAGATTTTGAGATATTTCAAGGATTGTAGGATGTTTGAAGGTTTTTAGGGTGCTTTGAGAATTTAAGGACATTTCAAGGATTTTCAGACATTTGTAGAATTTTAGGACATTTTGGGGTTTTTTTTATTACATTTTGGGACATTTCAAGGATTTCAGGATATTTCAAGGATTTCGGGGCATTTTTAGGAATTCAGGGGCTTACTCTGATCCTCCACTGGCATTTTTTTATGCACTCTGAATTCTTATGTACACTAAAAGCACAGAGACAATTCCTAATGTGAATCACCTATTGTGAATTAGAAAATGGTTTAGGGGCCACACGGCACTCTATCAGGGGCCAGGTTTGTCCTGCAGGCCATAAATTGAGTATGTCTGGATAAGAGCCACCTTATTCCAGAAAAGATGTGGCTCGTACGTGATGTCTGACCAGGTTGGAAATCAAAAGTCTTTATACATGATCATTATCAACAGGGTTTAAGGCCAGCCATCCTTAAGAGGGGGAGATGTAAAATCATCCAAAAAATGTCCCAGATTTTGAGAGCATCGCTCTTGAAGATATTTATCGTACATGTGATTGTTTACATAAGTAGAAACAGAAATAGTTGTGTCAAGGATGACAAAAGAGAGCTTGATGAGAAGTTTAAACTCTGGCTCCTTTCTCACGTCCACACAGTTGACCAGTCACTGCGTGAGCCTGGTTGTCTCAGACTGACATACTTTTAGCATCAACGTGCTTTGTGAATGACTCTTAGAACAAAACTAAAGTCTCCTGATGTTAGGATTGAGGCAGCTCTTATTTTTAGGAGTTTCTCCTCACTCACCCTTGAGCTACTTTTAGCCTGAGTATGTTTTGTGAATACGATCCCAGATAATCTCCTCCAGTCCATGTTAATTCTGACAGTGGATAATGAGATTGCATTTATTTGATATGGTTTGTTTCATGAAGGCAGTTTTCAGCTATGGGGCTGGGTTGACATGGTTTAGCTACTGTGGACTCAGGATAGATGTTGGGAGATGTTCTTTAGATTTTTATTATATTCATTTAGTCTATTATAATAAAGCTGAGTTTAGACTGTAGGAGTCTTAAAATCAGCCCTGGCAGCAGGTTGTATCACACCCACGTGGATAATTTTACAGATTTTTCTTTTTTTGATCAGTAACACAAGATTTAAAGTAATTGCATATCACACACTACATGATGGAAAGTTTCTCTTGGCATAAGGAGCTCTGTACCCCATTTAGCTTTGTCTCTGATGGACAGACTGTAACTCCCCTCTCTCTTTCACAAACACACACAGACAGGGACAGAAATGTTTTATATACTCATTTTATGATGATTTATGGCACGTATCAGTGAGGCCTTTCTTCTTCCTGATCAGCTGTGCAGTGAACCAAAAAAGCAGCCTGTGTGGCTCTTCAGTTGTCATTTCATTTCTATCCACAGACCTTAAACAGGTTAAACAAAAAAAAACCTTTTTGACATTTATAGGATTTTAAGGAAATTTTGTGGATTTTAGGATGCTTCTAGTATTTTAGAATATTTCTTGAATTTTAGTAAGTTTCTGAGACTTCAGGACTTTAGGACCTTAGCTAGGACCTCTGTCTGGTGTGGAGGATCCTCCACTGACCCTTCTTTTGATAAGCAAACTCTATTGTTGTTATTTTTGTTTTATGGTGTGTAATTTCATTTTTTTGACTTTTTTAAAAAAAATAACAAATAAATCTACCTTCTACCTTCTTCTTATTAAAAGTACTAAGAAAATCACAGTCTGGATCACTTCATTGTTATTGTGATTTAGAAAATGGTTGGGGGGCCACACGGGGGACCAGGTTTAGCCAGTGGGCTGTAGGTTGAGTATCCTTGCTCTGGTAAAACACAATGGATGTTCTGGAAGCCATAAGATGAAGATACTGTCCCAGACTACTTCTTGTGTGCAACTGACAGAAAGCAGCATGACACATCTGTTCATGGCTGACGTTTAGTTTTAAACCAAAAAAACAGTATATTCTACTTCTATTTGAGATGTTGTCCCACTGCAAAGACTTTGTTCCTGCTCTTCCTCAGGTGATGGATAAATATGGCGAGTTTTACGGCCATGACCGCATCAGTGAGCTGCTGGGAATGGACAAGGCTGCTCTGGACTTCAGCGACTCTCACAAAAAGAGGAAGCCCAGGAGAGACAGCTCCCTGGCTGCTGTGTGAGTATTCTCTGTGTGTGTGTGCGTGTGTGTGTGTGTGTGTGTGTGTGTGTGTGTGTGTGTGTGTGTGTGTGTGTGTGTGTGTGTGTGTGTGAGAGAGAGAGAGAGAGACTTATGTATTAATATGTATCTCCACTCTAAGAACTTTAAATTATTGCTACACCAAATACAGTAAATGCAGCCTAATGTGTATAGAAAACAAATATTGAATGAATTCAATCTGGGTGTTAGTCGGGTTGTTAGTTAATTGACTTTTGAACTAAAAGGATGCTGTTTAATCAGCATCTTGATATCCCACACCTGTCAGGTAGATGGATTATGTTAAAAAAGAGTGTTCACTAACATGAATTTTAACAAATCTGCAAACAAAATTTAAGAGAAATATATCGATCAAGTGTGAAAAAAGTCTGAGATCTTAAACCTGTGAAAAATGGGAGCAAAAACAAGTGTTGTGTTTAAGTATTTGATTAGTATGTATAGAAAGTGAGTAGTCAAATGTACAGTGTTGACTGGTTTACCGAGCATGGGGTGCACATTTGACATCATGTTCAGAGTAGCTGTAGCTGTCTATAGTGGGCTGACCAGTTATCACACTGACAAAGATAGACTGGAGTCAGAGCATATTCACATCTGTCTTTGAAAGGATTCCCTTTACATGATTAAAAAAAAGGCATGTTTTCTTTATGCGGGTCAGGTCAGTGCTCATACAGAGTAATGAATAATAGTTTTTTTTTTTACAAGTGATAAATATAAAGTCCAGGAAAGTAACAGTAAAAGTTAACATCCACCTCTCCTTAATACAAGCTTTTCTTCCTTACCTCTCATGCATTTACTGAATAAGTTGCCAATTTAAAGGTCTTGGGCTGTATTCACAGACACTGAGAATACTCTCAGAGAGCTCCAGATTTAGCCATAAATTTTCTAGTCGTAGTCTTGGGATTGATTTAGGAAAATTGTCAGAGCGACTCTGATCAGCAAGGGGCAGAAACTTTTATCTTGGTGAGGAGCTGTTGTAGACACCCAGACACGCCCTTTTATGAGACTGCAAGGTGTGGATACCCAGTGAAATGAAATGAACTGCATCACTATAGGAAGGTTTTTATTAAAGATCTGTGCAAAAGATGACTGCGAGATGACTGTTTCCACTGAGTGATGTTTTGCGACTTCTCCTCTTGCAATAACATTCCCAGAAGCATGGTGATGGATGTTAGAACATCAGCAGGTTTATTTCTGTTGCAGCCACCACACTATCCATCATTATTTCCAGTCCTAGGCAACATAGACATGTTATGGAGCTTCAATGGAAAGAAATGACATCGACCACAAACATCCTCCCTGCACCATTTAATCTGTAGTGTTTCATTTACTGTCACCCAGCATTTGGAGAATATTTCTGCGACCTCTTTATGTTTCTGCAATTTTCTCCTCTGCTTCAGAAAACTCTTAAGCCTTTTAAAAATCATCCTCCCTACTTCTAACAATTTTTAACTTTAGATGCTCTCTTAAAGGCTAAAAAACAATTTAATAAAAACAATTTTCAGAGAACTTTGTCACTAGGAGCAAGTTTTTGTACTAGGAAGCTTTGTGAATACAGGCCCTGATTTCTCAATCATTTCATATGATGTGAGTCATTCTTATCCAGCAACTCAAATTCTGTCCCTTATTTCAGCAAACAAAAGTTTATCACACTATTTACATTACAAAGGGCAGTGAAGAGCATACTCGTGCTCTTTTTTATTTCTCCGAGATGATTCACTTGACAAAGCAGTGTTTGCTGGCCTGTTGCTGTATTAAGAGGCAGAGTAACAGTTCTCATCTGAAAGCAGACCTGTTTATCTTTGATTGGTGTGAATAATTCCCAACAAGTCCATTTGTACACACTGGACACACACTATTTGCTCTGAAAGCAGAGTTTTCCTCAGAGGCGCGGGGTCCTCTGCTGATCATATGATCTGACTCATGATCATCCTCTATGAGCCTCTCTCTCTCTCTCTCTCTCTCTCTCTCTCTCTCTCTGTCATCAGGCTCAACTCCATTGATGTCAAGTACCAGATCTGGAAGCTGGGGGTGGTCTTCACAGATAATGTGAGTATGCAGAGGCACAAACTCACTCAGCAGCCATGTCTAGCTTCATCCAGTAGATTCACTGCACCAATCTCTTGCTTACAAATAAGTGAGGTTTCAAAGACATTTCCTTTTTTTCAGAGAAGAATTTGAATATTATGATGTCCACAGGTATTCCAAAAGTATTCAGTTTTTTATTCATAGAATAAAATTGATAAAATTCTGTTAATGGATAATTATAATAATATGTGAAATGTGGCTTAATTTGCCATCTTTAAAGATATTTTCTGATTTCTTATTCACAATAACTACACAATCACTTCAGTGCACCATACAGCCTTACACTGACTTTGTTGAATAGGCTTGAGGTTGTTACAGATGTGGTTTCAAGGAAATATGGGAATGCTTTGTTAATGTTGTATTTATTACAGTATATGGTAAGTGTAAATACCATAACAAATAGTCTGACTTAAATGCCCAAATTTTGAAATCCCCTCTGTATTATAATTAGGGCTGAATCTGAATGTCTGGCTATTCAAATATTCACTAATTGGGTAAGGAATTCAGTTTCTAATTTAGGGATTTTGATATATTTATTAATTTATTGCAGAGGACAAATGTCACTGTAATGATGGTGAGAAATAAATACATCTTAGATTAGTTGGAGTTAGTATGCTCTGCTTCTGTTTTGCAGGGCTTTGTGAGGTTATTGTGAGTACTTTATAGGGCTATAATAATTTATCCATGATAATAAAAATTGTCTCCAGCTGTGTAAAAACACAAACACTTGAGCCCCCACTCGCAGCTCACACTGAGTGGAGCCCTTTCCTGCAGCGCAGGGCAGGCAAATTTTAATATCTTCCATTGTGAGGTCACTTATCATTTCAGACACACAATGAAATTTAGCAGACTCATTTAGGACACTGGACACAGATTATTGTATTGCCTAACTGTCAGAGTTTTTAACTAACTTTACAAACTAGGCCTATAAAGTGTCAACCGCTGTCAAGCAGTTAAAGGCACACCGGGCTCTCCCTCACCTGAAGCTCTGGGGTTCTCTATGTGTCTCCATGTGTCTCTCTATCACCTGACACTGATAAAGGCCTATAGGCCTTTATCAGTGCGTATACGCCATCTACCCACCCCCTGCACGTTGACCAAAGCTTTGAATATTCTCTGTTAATCATTGCCAAAGCTCCAGAGCCCAGAAAATTGTATTTGGGACAGCCTCAAAAACAATCATTATATAATTATTTCAAAGTTTCATAAACAGCGTTGTTAAGAAAAAAACATAAAACAAACAAACAACATCAGTAAAATACACAGAAAATCTTGTAAACATCTAAATCATTGCAGGGCTAACTTCCTGCGTTCTGTCTCACTTTTGTCTCTTTAAAGAGAAGTTTTGGTTCAGTTTAATTCTGGGATCATTTATAGTATTTAATGTCACATTTTCATGAACTGATACACTCACCCTGGACAAATGTTGAAACCTCATGTAAATGAGGCCAGATATTAAACAAAGACATTTGTCATTTGTCTGTAGCCTCATTCTCACTACACAGAAAACCCCGCAAACACCTGCTAACATCTGGCTTTTTAATGCAAAGTACAATCAGCATTCACACTCATGTAGTAGACATGGATTTTTATCGCCTTACGGCTCCGATCGGCTTAGATGAAAAGACAACACCCCGGTGAATGTGCTAATTTCAGCTCCTTAACCAGCGAGATGCGCCATCACTGATTGCTGTCCGTGTCCTCTGAGGAAGCTCTAAAACACAGATCCAAATACATCTGCGCTGAGTTTGAAAGGGGGATTTAAAAGTCAAAGTAAGAAATAAATAAATCACTGAAAAGTTTTCACAGACCTCTGTTCCTGCTGCTTTCTACTGATTACCTGAGAGCAGTATACAGTAGTCACTGCACTGACTAACCTGTCTGTCCCTCGCTCCCTGCAGTCCTTCCTGTATCTGGCCTGGTATATGACCATGTCCATCCTGGGTCACTATAACAACTTCTTCTTTGCTGCCCATCTACTGGACATCGCCATGGGCTTCAAGACGCTCCGTACCATCCTGTCCTCAGTCACACACAACGGCAAACAGGTAAAAAAAAAACATACACATACTAAGCACAGTATCGTCAACATAAATACTATTTCAGCTTTTGCACGCTTATACTCAAACACCTACCTGCAACTGATTGATCCAGTTCTCGCAAAAATGAGAAAAATGATATAACAAATGCTTAGCACTGTATAATATTTGGTTATAGGCATGCATCTATCTATAAAGTCAGGGAATGTATGTGTGTGTGTGTGTGTGTGTGTGTGTGTGTGTGTGTGTGTGTGTGTGTGTGTGTGTGTGTGTGTGTGTGTGTGTGTGTGTGTGTGTGTGTGTGTGTGTGTGAGAGAGAGGGTGTGCTTGTCCTCCTCATATTTCAAGAACAAAATCACTTGACGACTGTGTATTGCTGAGGAACCGAGGATGTAAATTGTCAAATATGGTGTGTTGTGAACAGGCATTTTTAAACGTGCACTGCACTTGTATCAATAACTTTGTCACACTTAACAATATAGAATGCTGGTGAACATTCAAATGGCTCTTAACAAACAATGAATTTGAATTTGAGTCCAGCTTCTCACGCACAAGTGGGAAATGTCCAACTTTGTTCTTCAAACTCACCCTCTCTGCTTTCCCCTCTAGCAAAAGCAAGTCTTTCCACAGCAGCCACCTTTGTTTGTTTGTTTTTTGACAGTGGGGGACATTGTGTCCAGAGATGCATTCATTGCATAGTTTGTGTTTTGCATTTATACCTCAGAAATAAAAAGGGATTCTTTAATTAGAATAGAATTAGGAATAGAAAAGAGGAAAAAATGCAGTATTTTGTGTAATTTTTGTTTGAAATCATTAATAGAACACTTCTCAGTCATAATTTTTCTATAATCTCATTTGAATTTAAAAAAAAAAAATTGTGAGAAAATAATGTAGTGAACCCAGTATTGTGAATCATATTGTGAGTTTAGTGAAGCGTTGCATCTCTTTTCCAGACCAGAGCAGGCAAGGAAAAGTGATGAACTGCGTGCTTGTCACAACCGCCCTGCTACTGTATGGAGCTTCCTTCCACAGTTTTCCACAAAGGAGTGTCAAACTACTCTCAAGGACACCAACACATAAATAATTAAGTGTCCTGAAAGACAGTTTAAATGTTATACACAACTTTTTAATGTATACAAAAATGTATTTTACAGTTTCACATTTTTAATGTATACAAAAATGCTGACTGTTGTTTTTCCTCAGTCAGCTGAGCATGTTGTTGTGGTCCTGTATTGTCTTCCTGTAGTCTGTAGTGCATTACTGCAGTGTGTGTTTGTCTCTGTCCTCCAGCTGGTGTTAACAGTGGGCCTGTTGGCAGTGGTGGTGTACCTCTACACAGTCGTGGCCTTCAACTTCTTCAGGAAGTTCTACAACAAGAGTGAAGATGGAGAACTGCCAGACATGAAGTGTGACGACATGTTGACGGTGAGGATAACAAGTGTAGAGCTGTCTGTGCTGTAGTGCAGAAAGTAAACACGCTAAAATTACTATTTATGTAACCCTTAGGGACTGTTTTAATATTGCATGCTCTTATTACTCTGCGCACAATATGCACATTTCAAAATCAAGCTTTAAAAAATATTTTCAGTTGACAGTGCACCTAGTGGAAATAGCATGTATTTTCTCCCTATGCCAAATATGGTACAAGTGACATCATCAGGTACTAAAAATGACAAATTCCAAGTCAAAAGCCCAGAATGACACCCAGAAATAATACAATGCATGTTTTTATGCCTTGATGGCTGTGGGATCAAAAATGTCGGTGGAGAATTTTTTGCACTTAATAGTCAGAATGTAACAATTTTCTTTCCACAGTGTATTTTATACTTATTGTAGGAGCTGAACTGGAAATTTCAAGATTAAACAAAAGTACACAATCTTGCCAAAATGTATGCCATATGAATGAACACAGCCAAAATGATAAAAAAATGAAGAATGAAAAGCACATAAAATGTGTCAAAAAGTCCGTAAGGGTTAAATAGAGTATGGTGGGTTTGGCTATGGTGATATTGGGGCTGTTTCTGGTAAAACAAAAAGGATCTTACTCTTTAACAAAAGGGGGTTGTCTCTGGAAGATCCTTCCATAATATATTCAGACACTTGGAATAACAATGTGAGCCTGTCGGCAGCAAAAACAAACACTTTGATTAGACATAAATTGACAGTGTGAACATGCCCGAGTGTTGACATCACAGCCTGTTTGGTGGCTGCTGGTTGCAACGCTCTCACTCAATGCTGCACCAGTTTGAAAAATGGCTGATCCATTCATCACTTAGACTCAGAAACATGGGCAAATAGGGTCCAGGTTGAAAAATACTTGAGTTATCCTTTAAGACCATGCCTCCACTTGCTACCTCCTCACTACCGTTTAGTCTCTTTGCTTTGGGCAGTGGCTCGCTGCTGTTCTCACTGCTAATATCAGTAAAGTCTGAAGGCAGGAAGTCTCCTGAGGAGCTGTCTGTGAAGAGGGTCCAGGTCCATGTATGGATATAAAGTCATGGGTCAGAGCTCTTAGTCTGACAGTGTTCCCCCTCAGGCTCCATCTGTGCTTCAGCTCAGCTGCAGGAAGATTACATGCTCTCTTCAGCAGCTGTTGGCTTTTTAGGAATAGCAACAGTGCGTGTGGCATTAACAAAGATGAGTTTTAATCAGGGTACCAACCTGGGTTTGTTCATCATGATGTGAGCTCGATTCAGCCTCTGAGTTCTGTAAAAGTGATGGTCCAGGATCAGATCCAGGATAGAAGATGGAAACAGGAAACCAGTTTCATGATACTGGAGCAAGTTTGCCATCATAGCATTCTAAATAAACCAGTTGAAAGTGACTCAGCTGTGATGTACAGGGAGGCAGCAGCAGTGTTCACTTCACGCTAAAGGCTGTACACAAAGAGTAGGTTCATTATGCATTTTAAACTTTGGTAGCATAATGTTCCATTTATAAAATGCCTGTAACTAACCAGTTGAAACCTGAGCGAATTGGCTTGATTTCGTAAAAACAAAAACAACACAGAGCCCCAAAGAAAGCACTAGCATCACATGAAAGAAGTGACCAAAAAAATTAGCAGGAAATTTAAAGAAAGATTGAAAGAAAATTATTTCTTTTAAAGAAAAAAAAAGGAAATGACCAGGGAAAAGTGCTTAAAAATGCATACTAATTCTGTAATATAATTCTGTGATATTAAATATGATCTATGATAATTAGAAATATGTTTTCTTCTAGATGTTTGCCTTTATATTCCCTGGACATTTGAGTTTTACTAATCTTTTTTTAAAAAAAAAGCTTCTTAATCTACTAATTTGTTACAGTTCCTGGAACATTTATTTATTTAATGTTTATTTAAAGGGATACAGCACTTTACTGAGCATCGGTATAAAATACAACTGTAAATATGCCGGAGTTAGCAGGACTGCTATTTACGGTATTTCCTTGGCAGGTAACAATAATATATATAACAATAATATAACAATAGAAATATAAAGAAAGACAGAAAAAGGGAAAAAAACAAAGAAAATGAACAATTCATAGAACAAAAGTGCAGTAACAGTAATGTAAACTGAATGGTATAAAGTGCATGGTGCAGAGTGTACTATGTACAAGGTGCAAAATCCAACATGTGTTGGTTGTGTGCATTTGTCATGGATCACTTAATAAAAGAACAAAGAGCTATATTAATATGCAGTATACATTTCATACCAAGTTGCTTATAGCCTTTCCTCTCATATTTTGAAAGAAATTGCACCCATTTGTCCGGGGTTCAAAGTTTTAAATACTTGTGAAAGCAGCAAAAGAAAAGTGAGGTTGCTCCAGGTTTCAAAGGGTTAATGTATATAAGCTTAACAAGTGTAATCAGGTAGGAAACGTGAACATGTCAAGTCAAATATCCAGGCCCATGCTGTCAGTGATGGAGGGAGGAAACAGGTAAAGCCAGAGTGAATCCGAGCTGTGATGATGATGATGATGATGATGATGATGATGATGATGATGATGATGATGAGGAGGAGGAGGAGGAGGAGGAAGAGGTTGCTCTCTGCTACTCAGCCATCTGAAAGAAATACTATATAAGGGCTCCATGGTTTGTGTTTTCTGGGGGTGGGAGGGGGCCTTCTGTCACCCGGAAATTTCAGAACACACACACTTTAATCCCCTATAGTCAGTCACCCATAGCATTCCGTAGAGCTCTTGTGTTTCCTATTAAGGGCCCGTGGGTGGCAGCTCTAACTGCTCTACAGGATGGTGACAGGAGCTTAGAGGGATGGAGGGATGGACTGATGGAGGGCCACTGCCCAGGGCAGCTTTTTGCTCTTTCCTCTCTACCCTTTTTATGAATAAATCCCTTACAATAACACTGACAGCAGGATGAGAGGATCTGAGCTGATGGCTTCTTTTCTCTTCCACTTGTTCCTCTCTTAGCCTCCGTCTGTCTGTGCGAGGCTTTTCACATCGTCTTCCCTCTCTCTCTCCGTTTGCTCTTTTCCTCTCTGCATCTTGTTCCCTATATATACACTGTATGGCTGACATACCTTTTAAGGTTTTCTTTCTCTCTGAACAGTTTCACAATTAAAACAAATTAATTCTCTTTAACATTATTTTACTGTAATTGTTTTTTATTGTGTTCAGATTATAATGTCCATACTACAAATGTTCATCGTGAATGCACACTCAGCAGAAGCATAATGTCCTGGACACAGACCATGTAACTGCCTCAGATCTCACACAATGAGGGAAAATCTTTTCTCTAAAAAGTTTGTATGTTGAACAAAACATTCATTCTGTTGCTTTACATCTTTTTGCTGTGCAGGAATGATTTTTGAACAACGCAGGTCAGCAAAGCTGTTGAAACAAAATTGGGTGCAGCATTTACGCACTTTTATTTTTAGGTTTCTTCAGCTTTTTACCCTGTTTAAAACATTACTTAGAAAAGGAATCAAAAAGTCATGAAATGCAAAAGCTTACATCGCTAAACATAGATGGGTAATTAAAATAGTTACGCAACTAATTCAGTTTCTAAGAGGGTAACTAGTAATTTGTAAGCTATTAAATTTCATCAGGTAAGTCCCATTGAGATCGAGATCTCATTTTCAAGAGAGACCTGAGTACATAATAAAAACATAAAAGATAGATAGATAGATAGATAGATAGATAGCTATAGATAGATAGATAGATGCATGTGTATTATTGATCAGCTGTATAAGTATTTAAAATTTGTGTAGGGTAAATTAACAAACAATTAACAATATTAATACTCTCTCTTTTTCTCTCTCTTTCTTCCTGGGTCTCTCTCTCTCTCTCAGTGCTACATGTTCCACATGTATGTGGGCGTGAGAGCAGGTGGAGGGATCGGTGACCAGATTGAGGACCCAGCAGGAGACGAGTACGAGATCTACCGCATCATCTTTGACATCACCTTCTTCTTCTTTGTCATTGTTATCCTCCTGGCAATCATACAGGGTGAGAGATCCAACAAACACACGCACACACTGACTGAAAAGACGGGTGCTAACCCAATGGAGATGACCTTCCTTTTGTTCTGCTAGTTTTTTCAGCATCAAAGAATTATTAAAGGGGTCTGTGGGGCTAACACTAGTCTTGGGTCAGATCCAGATCACACAGCTGTGCCTCAGCAGTCATTATCATGGGCATTGGTAGGAAGAACCATTGGTTTGTGGACTCCTGTTTTGAAGCCTTGAGTTCACCAATCTGGCCATTGCCATCTTAGATTTTTGGAACAGAAAGTGACCGTATTTGGACGGGAGGGTGGAGCTACCCCTTAACACTAGCTGCTAGCTTGGTTACACATTGTATTTACAGTCTATGATTAACTGTTATGATGCTAATGGTAATTTTAGCTTGCAGAAAACCGGCTTAGACCCATTGAAACAAAATGTACGTAGAGGAAAAGCTGAACATCTGACTCCTAAGAGGGTCTTTTAGTACAACCAAACATTGGACAAGACCTTTTCAGGTGGCTGAAACGTTACTCTCATGTACTAAAAAAACAACTCTAAATTAGCATCCACTAGGCCTAAATTCTGTGAAGTTAGAGTTATGTCATGGTCATCTCGGTGGTGATAAGCCCAGGATGCAGCGATGATAACCTGGCAAAAAAGTGGCATGCAGATAGCAATTTGAAGGGTTAGGCAATGCTAGGCTATTTACTCAAAGTCTGTATGCAGTGAGTCAGACTACAGTCTTCATATTATTATCATAATATTGATCACAACTTTAATAATTAATAATTGATGGCTGCATTCCATTGACTTGTTTGATCAAGCAGCAACCTCTTGGGCTGAAAAAGAAATCAACACCTAAGTGCAAAAAACTGCAGTTGCTCTAAAAGCCACTGGAGGCTGGCACCAAAGCAGAGTCAATCGTTAAGGATGTTTATTTTAGGTGCTGCAAGAATAAGGTCAGGAGAATCATTAAAGATCTCAACCACTCAGATAATGGGCTCTTCTCGCTGCTAAGGCTGGGAATAAAATGCCAATTACAGCAGATGGCACTGAGAGGAGGACAAAGGGATCCTAAATGAAGACCCTGCCTATTACGTCTTTTTTCTAATGATTTTAAAGGAACTGAAGGAATGACGAGATTACATTTAACGGAATTATATCTTATGATTTCATTAAACAAACTGATTGACTGGTTGATAAAAAAAAAAAATAGTTTTGCTCCATTGCTGGTTGTCCTGTCAATGACAACTGTACGGGGGGTAAATTTTAATATAACTCACAATGTAACATTTTATTTAGACTAAAAGTTCTGCATAATAGAGGGCATAGCCACTTTGAGTGAAGGTCGATGCCCTCTTTTGACAAGTCTCTAATTGTCCTTTAAAAAATATAAACATAATGTGTGTGAATCATAATGTGTATTTACAATATCTTCAGGGAAGTAAACCATATGCAAAATCAAATAGTATTGAGCCAACTCTGCCTTAATCAATTAGTTTCAAGCCACCTTAAATAAATATCATATTACATACATGCTATTTGGAATATTTTCACCACTTCACCTTGCTGTAAGACAGCCCTTACTGACCGTGATTTGATGCCGTTATATTAAAAAACATCTGATTCCGCTGAGAAGTCATTTTACTTTACTGAACGGAGGAGCTGCTGCTCTATCGCTGCCTTCATCAGCTGTCGTGGAAGCTAAAGAGGAGACAATATTCAAATAAAGTGAACACTTACAGTGATATTGATTTTGTTTTGGTGGTTAAAATATGTTTTGCTGCAGCCTCGTCTACAGCAGGACATGGTTAACTTCTCTGCTGGTGTTGTGTTGTAGACTGTTTCCATGTTGATATGTTTTAGCACCACCTAAACATGATCCAGACCCTCTGAGGGTTTATTTGCTTGCTTTACTTGTCAAAGCAGAAGGGCGGTTGGGGTGTGACTCTTTTTGCCAATCTTGACTGTACCAAAGCTCTAAACGCTTTTCCCAACCACTCAACCTTCCTCCTTCAAAACTTTTTTTTGAGTTCCCAGAAAATGTAGGTGGTATTGCAGCCAAAGCAACTAGCAAACAGCATGGGCATTACTTATCACCAAAACAAACATCTAATCATGCAAATCCTCCTCAAAATATGTTCTTGTTAGAGGACATTTTTACAATTCTGGCTATGATAAATGCTGTGATTTTGCTGATTTTTTAAAAAAAAATATGCCTTTCGCATCCGTTAGTGGAATGTGAGGTTTAGAGGTGATTTAAGAAAATACAAAATACTACCATTTAAAGTTGTCTGTCCCTCACCTAAGCCGACATGTCTGCCCCAGAGCTTTTTTTTAAAAAAAAATTATGCTCAATCCATTTTGCAGCACCCCTTCCCCCCTCATAAATAACAAACAGTCCCTAGCCCTAACCACAGAGGGAGGCGCGTTAACAGGTGGGAAACACTATTCGTTGGAAAACACATGGCAGCAGAACACCTGTAGATTTGGTTTATTAAAGATGTTAGCAAAGCAACACAAGTCATAGAATAAGCGCAACAGAAATGTCGGATGGCTCAGACCACCATGTTATCTTTATATTTTTATTTGTTACTGGTACAACTGACAACAGAAATAAACAAGTGCAGAATTTTGCAGAATTTACATATCCCCACAATTCAAAACAGTATCCAGTTTTCTACTTGGAAGTGACTTTTGGTGTTAAGTGTGACATCACTGTGATTCAGTCTGTAGCATGTGATATGTGTGCCTCCAGACCTTTCTGAGAGATAATTGTCACACATAGATCCACTACTATAAAGGGTCTTGTGGATAAAACAAAAGACTCAAGGTTTTCAGGTGGCTGTCGTCCAGTCAGTTTAATTGTTCTCCATCTGTGGTCTGATCATTTCAGGGTTGATCATCGATGCTTTTGGAGAGCTGAGGGACCAGCAGGAACAAGTGAAAGAAGACATGGAGGTGAGAGGAAACACACATACACTATACTACTTAAAACAATGCAGTACTATACATGTGACTGGCAGGTCCAATATAAAAATGTCTATCTCCACTCAGCCACATTTTCTTCCACTCATATGCAGGTTGCAATTTAACAGCCAGCAGATTTACAAGTAAAGCGTGGCAGGTGAATGTTTTATGTAATGACCTATCTTCCATGTTTCTCTTGCAGACCAAATGTTTTATCTGTGGAATAGGTAATGACTACTTTGACACAGTGCCACATGGCTTTGAAACGCACACGCTACAGGAGCACAACCTCGCCAACTACCTGTGAGTACACCTTGACCTTCTGAGTGTTTGTGTGTGAACTTGTATCTCTATCATAGTGTCACTCAGTACTTTATTCACGTTCGCCTCATGCAAGACCCCTGATTGGAAGACTCAAAGTGCTGCCTTTTGGTGTGCTGATATTATTGTTGCAGTTATGTCAGAACACTTTGTTATTAGAAACACAGTCTAAATGCAACAAGGTGGCAGACACATTTCACAGATGTATGATTCTGAATGTGTCTTAAACCTTCCTATGAGACAGACCATAGACTGTATATAAAGATGGATGACACGCCCCCTCTTACCCCCGTTATACTTAAGTTGTTTTTTTTGTCTAAGTGACGAATGGGAACAGTAATTTTTTAAATTAGTACAGTAACAAGCGAACCAGGCTGAAATGTAAGCACGTAGGGCATGTTCGCACCGTCAATTTATGTCCAGTGAAAGCATTTGTTTTTGCCATGGACAGGCTCAGATTGTTAATGTTAGTGTCTGACATTATGAGAAGAAATCCTACAGATATAGACCTTTTTGTTAAGGAGTCACATCCTTAGTGTTCAACCATAAAGGGCCCCGAAATTGCCATTACCAAAGTCACCAGACTCCATTTAAATAAACTGTAATTTTAGCATGTAAAGACACAGCGTGTTTTCACATCTGATTGGGTGAATTAAAGGTTTATGTCAGTCAAATCAGAGTTGGAAAGACAAACCAAGACAGCTTTTTTGTTGATTTTTAAACAAAATGTGTATTACAATGATGAAATTACAGGAGAGATTCCAAACATTGTTGTTCTCGTTGGTCACCTAGACAGAAAAAAAAATGAATAGGATCCAGGTAAAAACCTGTGAACATCAGGCTCTGTCAGTGTGTGTGATAATATTGTCAGTGGATATGTTTTTCTAAGTTGTGTGTGTGTGTTTGTGTGTGTTTCAGATTCTTTGTGATGTATCTCATCAACAAAGATGAAACAGAGCACACAGGCCAGGTAAACCTGCTCTTTTTCCTTTGCTCTCAGTAAATGTACATGACTTTTCTGTTGTAATGGGGTTAGTACAGCTCAGCTTTAACCTATTTCCAGTGCTACTGATCCTTGCGCCTCACATTGTTCAGTATGATTCAAACACACATACTATATCAATAGGCATAAAGCATAGATATAACTTAAAATGATTTATAAGTATCAAGTGTCTTATGGATGCTTATGACTCTTTATGCACTACAGGTTGAATGATGGGGCTTATAATGCATTATAAATACCAATACTCACCTATTCACACATCAAAAATCAACTGTAGTAAGGACTCATAGTGTGATATAACAGTCCATGAAATATCATTGTATGTGTTAAGTAAAGTGAGGTGCTCTAAGATAGATGCTGTAAGTTTGCCAGCTAACCAGTGTAGGGTCTACTTGCAAGCTATCATTAGCTGCTGGATTGTTTGCTAACTTCAGAATTCATATATCACATAATCATGTGCTTGATATGCTTGAATATGCTTGAACCAATGAATCTCGCAAATAGCCTGTTTTGGGTGGGGTTAGTGGTATACTCACTGCGGATTTTGATGACTGCAACAGTTACTGTCACTTAGGATGACATAGATTCATCCTAAGTCATAGATTCTTATAAATGCGTGAAAATTATTATTTAACACGAACAATGAAACATTATGATGGTGCATAAATTGTTATAAATGCACCTCACTTTACTAAAGATACATACAATGATAACTTATGATATTGTATGGACTGTTATATCACACTATGATTCCTTACTTCAGCTGATTGTTGATGTACGTATGTATAGGTGAGTACTGGTATTCATGATGCATTATAAGTCCCGTCATTCAACCTGTAATGCATAACTAGTCAAAAGCATCCATAAGACACTTGATAATTATAAACTATTTTAAGTCACATCTATAATGTTTTATGCCCTCTGAGGCAAACCGTGTTTTGTGATAATGGGCTTTACAAATAAAATTGACTTGACTTGACTTGGCCTATTGATATAGTGCATTATGTGTATTTATGAGTGTAGTCATAAAGCATTATGAATGCATTATAATTCACTATGAATGCCTTCATAGAAAGTGTTACCAAGTTGTGTAACTACTTTAATTAAAGTAATGTAACTGACCGTAAAACTTTAAATAAAAGCCCAGTCCCTTTAACTTGCCAGTGTGGCAACACATTTGAACAAATAAAGGTCTGTCTCAATTAGAGGCCCAGTTACCATGCACTTCATTTTTATATAAGTTCTTTGGATGTATAACACCAGGTTGTTGGCTACCTGTTGGAAATATTGTTAGTTAGCTGCTTGAATAACACCTAACTGTTTAAACTTTTATCAGTATGGACATGCTACACACATGGTTAGCTTGGTAAGATTCCCTACAATTAAATCATACTGTTCATTTTACTGAAACCATGAGCACCAAAGAAGTAATACATACATGATAAACGGGACACCAAAAAAATACGTTTAAATAAACAGTTTGATCGTATTTCTAACTTTGCTTATCAACAGTTTTATGTGAAAGGAATTAAAACCCGGTCCCATACAAATAACCAAAATATAAGCCTGTCAAGTTCAGTGGTTTCAGCAAATTATAGCTGACTAATTTAAGTTTTACCCTAATTCATTTTCTTACTTTTTGATAACTTCTCTAACAAATGTTTTAAATAGCTGTTCTTCTCAAGTTTGTCTCAATGGCTTTGCTTACCTGCGTTGTCCAAAAATCTTCCAAAAGCAGGATTCCTGCTCTGCTGGAGATGGAAAGCAACAGAATTAAAGCTTTGTTTAACATATAAACTTTGTACTGAATATTTTTTTTATCTGTAACCTCTTTGTAATCACCAACATTTTGATAAGTACCTGTAATTTAATTATATGTTTTCTCAGTAACTGTAAGTAACTATAATTAAATTAATTTTGTAATTACTGTAACTCGTTACTCCCCAACACTGATGATCTTCACTAATGCAAAATGTGTGTTCTCTATATAGGAGGACAAATGTGGGAAGATGGCAATAGGTCACTCAACTATCTTTGTGATTTCCTCGCTGGTACGACCTTGAGCACACAGTTGATTGTTAGAGATGTAACGATAAATCGCAAGGGAATTAAAAATCAACAGGTGATCTGCTACAGGCAATATTGAAATAGAAGATGCACCCTTCAGTTTTAAATCGAAGTGTGGCAGCATTTGAGCTTCCTTAAGTCTGAAAATAATAAATGTGAGAAGATAATTGTTACATCCCTATTGAAGGGTACGTGTTTTTGTTCACAGTGTAACAGAAGCACATATTTAATGGAATCAGTACAGACAGAGAGCTGCGATGTTATGCGACGCGCGATTGTCGAAAGCTTGCTCACTGTTAGGACACAGTGTCAGATGTAAATATTTTTTCCCGCAGAGATTCAATACGTCGGACCTCAATGGATTTTACCAATCAAAACCCAACAAACAGATAATGGAAACTCTGGCCCTCCGTACGATGACACATAGCCGTAGAGTTTTGCCATTGGGAGCAGGTGGAAACGCTTTGACCCGGTCCTCTGACAGTTTGTTTAAATATATTCTGAAGCCTTTGCTAGCTTGGTGTTTGAAGCTCACAGTGCTGTTACTAACCTCACTGGCTGACTCATAATATGTTGAACAAAATGTAATCTCCTCTTTCTTCTCCTGTCTGTCTTAAAGGAGTCTTACGTATGGAAGATGTACCAGGAGCGTTGCTGGGAGTTTTTCCCTGCTGGTGACTGTTTCCGGAAACAGTACGAGGATCAGCTCAACTGATCTGTTTCTGGGTCAACAAACTCCTCCCTTTCATACTGTAACCTGTTCAAGGCCCTCTACAGACATCTGCCCTTTGCTTAGCCCTCAAACCTTTCTTACTGCTCTCTAAGGAGTCCCTGTTCCAGCCAACAACGGGTTCTATACTCAGCTCCCAGTCTAGGAGGAGCTACATCTCCATCATCCTCTACAGGCCCCATCCTAAGCCTTTTTCCCAGCTCTTCCTCATCCAGACACTCGCCAGCTCTGCCCCAACCTCCAGCACACTTTGTTTGGAATGCTTCTAACTCTGACTTTGTACATAGGAAATATCAGAGTATATGCTGTACAATACGTGACTGGTGGCACGTCAAGGTTTTTGGCCCAGATGATGACTTCTCTGCTTCATCTTATTCTACATTCACAGTAACAAGCAAAAAATACAAAGGAATAATGGAGCGAGGGAAACAGGGAGGACCCAAAGATGAAGAGAGGAGGAGAGTGGAGGGAAAATGAAGGGAGAATTCTTCCTGAACGACTTTAGGTACAGTAAACGATAGACAAAGAGCAAACATTAGTACGATGATGTTTACGACTTTTCATGTGTACAATGCACGTTGCATGTAGGTACAGGGGGTGGACACAAAGATGGAACACCTCTACAACACTGCTATAGTTCAACACAACAGCTCTGCAATAAATCAGACCTTTGACAAGCTTTATATGTCAGCTTTCGTTAAGATTGTATCCTTTTTTTAGTTTGTGATACATGTCACATGGGAAGATAAAAGGTGCCTATACGTTATAATTTAATCCAGCACATCACAAAATTACACAGTAAGCAGTCAAATCAACACCTCTGTGACACTGTCACAAACACTCAACATCCTGATCTTAACACATTGGAATGCTGTAGTGGACTGAATTAAAGTATAGTTTGCAGATGTTAAAATTGTGTCCACACCCTGTACATGCCAACACTGTGTGTGAAGGGCTCCTTAACTAAGTGTTCACATTGCTCGCAACATGATCAATAGTCCATTTTTTTTCCTATGGAGCTGAAAACTCCATAGAAAAATATGGACGTCAACTAGTCATAATCCTCCATCAGCCTGCAAGTTATCAGCATCTTTTTTTTCCCTCAAGACTATATAAATAATAAATAAATGTCCCCAAAAGAATGCTTGCAAAATGGTTCAATCCATCATTGATATGTTGGTAACATTTCTTTAGTTTAATCTTTTGCCCCAGAAGTGGCATGGTTTAGGATGGAGATGACTCTTTGGGAAACTACTGGTCAGATTGCCATGGAATTTACTGAGCACATGTTTTAATGCCACCATTCAGACAATCCTTCAGCCCCGCTACTGGTCAAGGCTCTAACAATAGCTAAATGGTCTGCATGATTGTTCTGTCTAATAATATTTTGGTGTGTAAGAAACATCACAGCCTCGAGGTGTCCCTTTAGTGGACCTTTAGATTGTCTTTTTTCAATTAACGCTACTTAATTAGGGCTTGCTCTATACATTTGTTCATCAACTGATGTAGTTTTATGAAAAGCAATACCAAAGCAGCAGAAAAGGGATTTGTCTGTTTCAGACTTAATAGCTGCCAACTAAGTAAATGTGCACTTGTTAGCTAAGATAAATAATCAGCCAGGCTGGAGCAACCCATGAGTCAGAGCTGGAGGACAGACTGGAGACAGACGATGATCAATGTATGGATGAAAGCAGAGAGAGGGGAGACGAGGGGAAACAGTGCCTTACTAAGCCAGGGGTGAGTTATGCAAGCTGGAGAAGGAGTCATGTCAGAGTGCTTTACATAAACACAATGTAGAGACTGAGGAAAACACCAAGAGCACTATAGGAAAGTAAATATTGAGATGGGACGGAGATGGAGGGAGAAATGCCCTGAGGATGTTGTTATTGCAAATATTAAATTACTAGATGTCTTACTGGTTTATATTCTTTTTTTGGTACAGACCTTGGTATAAAGATCCACATTTAAATTAACTTCGAATTTCAGTTAAGCTTGCATTATAGCTGCATGCAGTGCAAAAGGGGGTGTTACATTTTATTTTAAAGTATGATTTTATCAATTCTGTTTAATAATACAGTAATGTTGGATGATGACGTCTTGTAAAGTTCTGGGGAGTCAATTTCAGTTTGAAAGGATAAACCCAATCTTCAAAATAATTTTTGGATTTTACGTTTCTGGAAACCACTGATATGTTTGTACATATTATATTCTGTGAATCTGTTGAAACATTTCTTACATTTCTACGTTTTCAATTTTCAATTTTGTGTGACAATGTTGGGGTTAACATGTCGTCAGGTTTAGGCACAAAAACACTGGCCGGAATGTCATTAAAAAATGCCCAGTTTGGTAATCAGAAACATAGCTGGACATGTCACAAACTCTTTTTGAAACAAGTGTAGGTCAAAACCTACCTATATGACTGGACCATGTATGAACTGTAAGAGAGCTTTTAATTTTAAACAGAAATGGCCACCCAGTCAACACTCTGCCTTGACTTTTTCTCCAAGCGCTGCGCTAATTCCACCATGCTACTATTCCACACTGGTAACATACAGTAAAGAATACAGTGCCTATTCATTTCATAAGCCTCATTCCCACTGCACAAAAACCCGCTAACACCTGCTAACATCTGGTGTTTTAATGGAAGGGGAATGCATACGATCAACATTTACACTTGGGTCAAAAGACTCTGAAGAACTGATACACTCACCCTGGACAAATGTTGAAACCTCATGTAAATGAGGCCAGATATTAAACAAAGACATTTGTCATGTATCTGTAGCCTCATTCTCACTGCACAGAAAACCCCGCAAACACCTGCTAACATCTGGCTTTTTAATGCAATGTACAATCAGCATTCACACTCTGTAGTAGACATGGATTTTTATCACCTCCGGCTCCGATCAGCATTGATGGGAACAAAACAACCAGGTGAATGCAGTAATTGCAGCTCCTTAACTGGCAAAATGCAATGATGCACTGCCACTAATTACCGTCCCTCTCCTCCTAAGCAGTAGTTAAATATTATTCAAAGTTGGTCTGCACTGAGTTTGAAACAAAGACTGACTAAGTAAGAGCTATAGAAAGAGAAGAAATGACTGAAAAGTGTTCAAAGACCTCTGTTTTTCTTCTGTTCTGCCTGTCTGTGACAGCGCATGGACACACAAACAAAACCCACACAGAAAGACAGAGCGTGCTGCACTGCTGTGTTTACAGGCAATGGGAATGCAGTTTATTGCCTGTATTTAGCGGGTATACCAGAGTTTTAAAAATCTGTGTGCACACACTAATTTCCAATGAGGAAATACCACCACTCATCAGTCACTCTGACCAATGGTGTAACTTTATATCTTACTTACTCACTCACTCACTCACTCACTCACTCACTTACTCGCTCGCTCACTCACTCACTCACAGACTTCTGTGTTTGTCGGGCTGGCCCTCCTGCAGTCCATTCAAAAATACTCACTTTTGTTGGTCTCCAGCCATAGTCTGCTGCTTGGCAACCATCTCCTCTTGGTGTCACACATCCACATCCATTTCTTCCCCTGATGAGAAACACATCATATACTTAACATGTCATCTGAACTTACATCACTCTAGAAATGTTAATGTGACAGGAGTGAAATGTACAAATGTAACATATCTGGTTTGCAGAAACACACAATACCAGCATTGTATTCTGGTGACTGGGCTGAAATGACATTAGGTCATGCTTCATGTTGTTTGAAAATTGAGTGGGGACCATTAATAGCAGGCGCAGAGTGTGGTACTTATAGTAGAGTAGTAAAAAGAGGAACCTGTACTTTGATTACACATAGTATCGTGCCACTCGACCAGTGCAGACGACTTCTTCATTTGAACAAAAGCGTATAATTGTTGAAGGTGGCTCCTTACACACTCACAGTTGTATTTATTAAGCACACTGAGCTATTAATTCAGTGTGAGAGGTGTTGATTTAATTGTGTGATCATTTTGAAGCCTGCAGTTTGTGGTGCTGCTGAATAATAATGTGTTATTCAAGGTGTTCACATCAAATCAGTTAATAGAAAGGTGTAAGAAAATAGGGTGGACAAAATATTAGAAATACTCCTGAATGTAAACAGACAATAGCCTGAAGGAGGATGTACAGCTGGGTTGTTAGACTGAATTAATTTCAGCTGGGTGGACTTAATGAACTTGCAACTGAGTGTTAACTACAATACTTGCAGAACAAGCTCCATGTGGTTGACGGCTATCCCAACAGCATCAGCAGTTTCCATAGCACATAACAGTATTCATCATTCATGATGCTGCCACACCATCAACATTTAAGATGGATTCGCCGTTAGCTTCGCTTTGTTTTATTACACACTCTGCTGCAGACACACACACTGTATACACTCTGTCTCGTGCAATATAGGAGTCGACATCAAGAGACAGAATTCCATCATCCATATCAATATGTTGGATTGTATGCTCATTTTGTTTCTACTTTGTATTTTAATTGTTACACCCCTCTCTGCAAAGTAGGAAGATTAACTGACAGTGTTTAAACTTTCCAAAGAACACATCTCATGACTTATTAGGACTTCGGGGGGGCACAGACAAAGGACAAATGAATAAATGAAATGAATGTCAAAAATTATATCAGAAACAAAATCTATTTAAAGCAGAAATATTATTGCAGTATGATTTATTTTCTTATTTTCACTGATTCATTCCTCAGTGACAGGAAGTGTGTCTTGTTATAATGAATGTTCCGAGCTGGCAAATGTTTAACAAACATGTCCTTGAAACATTTTTGAATAAGGATTGTTTATCTGAAGTTTTTTTGTGATGATCTTATGCAATACAGCAAAGAGTTACTCTTTTTGTATAGACGTTCTCCAAAAAAAAAAATCTCAGAAAAAAAATGCCATTGCATGTTTATTATGCAGGTTTAATTATAACAAGTATAACAAAGACACTAAATCTATGTCACCCAAAAATTGTTTAATAGGATAATTTAAGATGAATTAATATTTCTGTATTATTGTATTTAAGTGTTGTGGGCTTCACTGTAAACTCTTTAAGTCATTTGCCACAAGTGCATCCCTCCGAAAAAAAAAAAAAAGAAAGTGGCTGCTGCTTTTCTCTCACTTAACCATCTCTGTTTTATTATACTATGAGTCCGAGGTTTGTTTAAGTATCATTTCGTTTTATGGTTAAGCAATAGCTCTTCAGGGAGTGTGTGGGACGCAACCAATCATTGTAAATTGCAAACAAAGGCAAAACGAATAAAAGCTTGCTTAACTTTGTCTCAATTTAAAAATAAATTTATTTATTCATTTTATTCTATGTATTTTATTTACTTAAATAATGGTAAGGAATTAAAACTGAGGTTCTGTTAAATTAGTTTACCATTTAATCTTAAAGGTGCAATATATAAAATATATAAAATATATATGTGTATATATTTATATATATATATATATATATATATATATATATATATATATAGTATGTTGGCTGGTTGGTTGATTGCACAAAACCACCATAACATACATGCTGGTTTGGCTGAACTTTTCCTGTTCCTCTTGTGTTTCTGCTGTCAGCTGTCTAAAACGGAACATTTTCTCAGCACAAAATGCATCTGGTTTGGTTCAGCTAAAACCAAAGTGAACAATAGTGAAGTCAGTGAAAGGTGAATTAAGTTTCATATTCTAAATTAGGATCATGTTTCTTGGACCATTAAACTATGACGACCCAGAGTGTTTAATATTAAATATGTAAACATGACATTATACTATAAATAATCATAAATAAATAGACAGGGTTACTGCAGGTCCTTTAAAAAGTCTTCAAAGACATTGAATTCATTGCTGATGACAAAGACTATTTGTTTTTTTCAAATTTGTTCCATCTATCAAAAGTCCTAACATTGCTAATACATGAAAAGTAGGATTTTTTGAATGTTTTTTTTTTTTTCTGGTGTTGCTTTGTTGCTTTAAAATTTTGCAGCATGGCTCAAACACATAGGTGATGCATACCAGGCTCTGAATGTTTTATGTTTAATGTTTTTAAACTTGCGTGATGGGAATCAAAGCAATAAAATCCCACATGCAGAGTGAAACTCACCAAGAAAATTTAAAACAAAAAAGCAAGGGATTTCTTAAAAAATAATGTTTTATGTCACAATAAACATTTGGGTGAAATTGTCCTTAACCCTAAACAATTGCTGTCGGTTCAGGGTTTTGTAGTGTTTTCTAATTTTGTTTAAAATTAAGTTTAAAAAAAAAGTCTTAAATTTTATTTCCCTTATGCTGCAGGAATGCTGATAATATAGTCATGAATATGTGAGATAATCCAATGCATTTTTACATCTCAAAAAGTTATTATGAAGTGATATTTGATCTATCTGGAGGGATCGCTGGTTGTGTTAGTTGGCCGTTCACTCATTCAGACCGACAGCAGCAGCCAAAAATACAAGTGGCTCTGCACCTTTTGTTCTGATCGACTTTGGGATAAAAAGTGAGATTATGAAATAAAACAAACTCTGTGAAGGGCATTTCATGGTTTTATAATTTGTACTGATTTATATCATAATGTGTTATTAATTATTGAACATTTTGGGTCTCTATAATAAGCAACCTACAGTCTGATGCAGTTAACCAAACCACCCTAATGTTTGTATTTGCTATGTGTTAAACTCTTATTAGTTAATTAGGGCAGTACTCCCGCTGTGAAAAACAGATGAAATGCGAGTGTGGAAGTTCATCTGTCTGTTATCTTACCTGAGTCAGTTTATACATGACATCCTGTCGTCATAGAATATGCGTACAAAGACATGCTGCCACTAGAGGCCGCTTTAGAGCCATCTCTACTGATTGCACCTTTAATGTTGAGTGAGGATGCACGTGCAGTTTACATTTAGCACAGATGACTATATAAGTGTTACATTTGCAACCAGCCAGTGTGGGAATTATGTATACTGCGGTGCGCTCATTATGCCATGCCAATGTCATGCCTTTTTTTACTTTTTATTTTCATTGCAATACCATGTCAGAGCGAATAATGCCATTGCTAAGTGTTTTTTTGCCCATGTGAAAATATTTTTTTTTCCATATGTACCACAGAGGGGGCATGTTTAGTTTGCCACACAGTAAAGCATCATGTAGACTTTTTGAGTAAGCTGTTGCTACTTCTGAGAGATTAATGTATAAAGAGGGACTGAGTCTATGAGTCATGAATGGATTTGCATGATTTTGAAAATAAAACTTTATTTATTAACTTGTGAAGAGCAGAATATTTTTGATTCTACATTTCTGAAGTCTATCCCTACTTTGTAGCCACTTTTCACATAGAACATATGGACTATGGACACTGTCAAAATGTCCGTGCACACATTTTAAAATGAATTCTTTTATAACTGCCTACTTTAGCATTGTCGGCAGGTGACCTGACGTCTCTTGGTGTGATGTCCTGCAGATTGGCTGTTGTGTGTTCTCACAGCCTTCAGAGGAAGGTGAAGAGGTAATGATGGAATTGCAGTGCGCTGATGACTTAACAAGTGTTGAGGTGTGACAGACTGCAGAGCCAAATAATGGTCTTACAGTAGAGATGTATTCTCATTCTTCTCACCTTCTATGCAACTTCAAAAAGTCTGACACAACCCAAAGTGAAGCAGCTAAGTTTGACAACTGCAGCAAACTTCTCAATGTGGATAAAACGGGTCAATAAGGTCGTTTTAGACTTAAACATAACATCATTATCAAAACTCACAACTGCCACTGATGGTTGGTACAAAGTGAAATTGTTGCTTGGACATTACGTTCTCAAAAATTGCAGAAATGAAAACTGAGACTCTAAGGTTCTTATTCTTGGCGCCCATTCAGTGTCAGTATAATATCAGGCAGTTCTGGTTTTATTGTTTTGTTGTATAACCCTCAAACTCGTACTTCTGCGAAACACCAGAGGGAGATATAGCTCCCTCCCGACCCGCTACGGCAGGACCCTTTGAACCGCTTCAGGTACAATTTGAACCAACATTTCTTGGTCGTCCTTGGCAAAGTATTAAGATGGTTGATGCACCACGCCACCTCCAGCTTTAAAATTCTCCTGCCCTTGAGAAAGATGGAGCAACCAGCAATAGATGGAGATTCAAACCCACAATTCCTGAGAATCCTTGGAACCATATTTAGACAATTAATGCACCATTCACACATTCACACACTGGTGGCTGAGGCTACCGTACATGTTGCCACCTGTTACTCAGTAACCATTCACAGACGCACACACGACGCAGCATCAGGAGCAATTTGGGATCCAGTGTCTTGCCCAAGGATACTTCTACATGTTGACAGGAGGAGGCAGGGACTGAAACACCAACCTTCCGACTCACTCTACCTCTGCTCCACAGCCACCCAAGACTCATCGTATTGGAGGTCATCTTTATTACTGTTATATTTCAATGAATGCCATGAGAATAATTTGTGTAATTAGCAGAATTGTTTATCTGGTGATGTTTGCTTTATAATCATTTCACTCCTCACTCTATTCTCTCTGCTGTGTAAGAGTAAAATATCTGATACATACCTCAATTCCTAGTTTAACACTTATAGCACGTTGTGTGTGTGTGTGTGTGTGTGTGTGTGTGTGTGTGTGTGTGTGTGTGTGTGTGTGAAAGAGAGAGAGAGTGTGTTTTGGGGTCATGAGAGTCCAGCAATTGGCTTGTTCCAACACACTGTATGAGAGTGGCCAATTTTATGGCCTTGTTTGGTCAGGAGAGCTCCTGAAATATTCATCAGGTTTCTTTTTACTAGTCAAACTCCAAATGTGATGAAGCAACTGTGTGTGTGTCAGACTACATGTGTTTGCATGGGTGGCTTTTAAAATAGAATAATGAAGTCATGCTATAGAATGTTGTCCAAAATAAAAGCCATAGAGTACTCCAAAAACCAGTATAACATATAATACTCTATTATGACGTCAAAATAAGAAAAAAAAGTCCAAAATAACATAAAAATGTCATTATATAGCATACAAATGCCATACTATAGTAAATCTTCCAAAATGTCATAAAAATGTCATACTATAGTATTTTACCCAACACATCATAAAAATATTATACTAAAGTATATCATCCAAAATATAATAATAATAATAATAATAATAATAATAATAACTTTATTTATAGAGCACCTTTAACAACACAGTTTACAAAGTGCTTTAACAAACATGGCAAAGCCAAGGCTGTAAACCCCAGAGTTAATAAACAATTTAGTAAATAATGCCGACAAAGGGCAGACAAGAGTGAAGGCAGAATAAAGTAGGGAATTCAGAGATATATTAAAGATATATGAGATTAATACGCTAACTAAAAGGCAGTAGACACAGAACACTGATAATAATAACAATAATAAGCAAACGATAGTATGCCATCAGAAATAGCATAAAAATTTCATACTGTTGTATGTCGTCCAAAAGTCATTAAAATGTCATACTATAGTATGTCATCCAAGATATCCTAAAAATGTCATTCTATAGTATATTGTCCAAAATATCATAAAATGTCATACTATTGTATGTCGTCCACAAAATGTCATAAATCTGTCATACTATAGCAAAATAGCATGAAAATGTCATACTACAGTATGTTGTTCAAGATAAAAACGATACCATGGCATAACATCCAAAATTGCCTTAAAATGTTATACTATAGTATGTCGTCTCAAATAGCATACAAATTTCATACTATGGTATTTCGTCCAAAATACCATAAATATATCACACTATAGTATGTCGTTCAAAATACCTTGAAATGTCATACTGTAGTATGTCGTCCAAAATATCATAAAAATGTCATAATATAGTATGCTGTCCAAAATATCTTAAAAATGTCATTGAACAATATATTGTCCAAAATCGCACAAAAATCTTTTTACGGAATAAGAACTATGGTATGAAATTTTTATGCTATTTGAGACGACATACTATAGGATGACATTTTTATGTTCCTTTTTTGAAGAGATACTGTAGTTTGACCTTTTTATGACATTTTGGACGACATACTAATATGGCATTTTATTGATATTTAGTATGAAAAGGTCTTATTGCAGCTTTTTTAATAAGTTTGTTGTTTTTATTATTATTATTGTTGTTGTTGTTGTTGTTATTATAACCATTATTATTATTTTGATGGTAGTAGTGGTAGCACCCCCACCCCCACCCCAACCCCCAACCTTTTGTTCCTTACTTAATGTATTTATTTTTATTTACTCAAAATGTTTTTCCCCTTTCTTTCTTTTTAGTTATACATGAATTATTAATTTGAATATAGGCATGCACACTTACACACACACACACACACACACACACACATACATCCTCCACCCTTTTGAAAATTTTAACTGCCCCACTTTTGCTGGTTCATGTTTTTGTTGTCATGTTGGTGTTTAGTTTTGTCAGTGTTCTTTCTTTTGTCTTGCAATAAAAATAAATAAATAATAATAATTTTTAAAAAAAGTTTGAAATAGCCGCATTTGGCTACTCACAGTTTTTGGTTGATGATTTTTGGATTCTTCGGGTTTTGACTGACAGTGAAGTTGAATTGCTGTGTGACACTGAACTGATTTGTCACGTTAAAACGAAATCAAAATACCCCCAAAATATACCGAGGCTTTTCCAAAACAACATGAAAAAAAATAAATGGGGCAAAAAAACGATTAATCACACTATAAATTAAGACTGACCCAAAGAAAAGGCGGTAGAAAACTGTCCTCTTCGGTATCTCCCCAATGGAGTATTTTTACACACCTGCCGTTAATGAGACAACCTGGGATGCCAGGTTAGCTGATGCATTCAAGTGATACTCCAAAAATCGGAAATTGTAAAGGCTTGCTAGAAATGTCTCTAACAGTATTATGTCACAATTAAAAAAAGCATAAAAAGTCAAAGTATGGCATGTCCTCCAAAATACTATGAAAAGTAATAGTATAAAATGATGTCATAATGACATAAAATATCAAAATATAAAAAAGTAATGGTATAAGAGGTTGTCCAAAAAAGCAGAAAAAAAATCATATAGTGTATTGTTCAAAATAGCATTAAAAAAACCTTTGTGTCATATGTATTTTTAAAATACATTTTAAAAATGCCATAAACAAGTCATAGTATAGCAAACTATCCATCCATCCATCCATTTTCTTCTGCTTATCTGGAGTCGCTCGCGGGGGCAGCAGCCTAAGCAGGGAAGCCAAGACTTCCCTCTCCCCAGCCAGCTCTTAACAGGGGATCCCAAGGCGTTCCCAGGCCAGCCGAGAGACATAGCCTCACCAGCGTGTCCAGGGTCTTCCCCGGGGTCTCCTACCGGTGGGACGTGCCCTGAACACCTCACCAGGGAGGCGTCCAGGAGGCATCCTAATTAGATGCCCGAGCCACCTCATGTGGCTCTTCTCAACGCAGAAGAGCAGCAGCTCTACTCCAAGCCCCTCCCGGATGACCGAGCTTCTCACCCTATCTCTAAGGGAGAGCCCAGCCACCCTATGGAGGAAGCTCATTTCGGCCGCTTGTACCTGCGATCTCGTTCTTTCGGTTACTACCCAAAGCTCGTGACCATAGGTGAGGGTAGGAACGAAGATTGACTGGTAAATCGAGAGTTTTGCCTTTCGGCTCAGCTCCCTCTTCACCACGACAAATCGGTGCAGCGTCCGCATTACTGCAAACGCTGCACCAATCCACCTGTCGATCTCCCGCTCCATCTGTCCCTCACTCGTGAACAAGACCCCGAGGTACTTAAACTCCTGCACTTGGGGCAGGACCTCATCCCCGATCTGAAGGGGGCACTCCTTTTCCGGCTGAGAACCATGGCCTCGGATTTGGAGGTGCTGATTCTCATCCCGGCCACTTCACACTCCGCTGCAAACTGATCCAGTGAGAGCTGAGAGCCAGTGAGATCACCAAACCAGACCCCCTCAACACCCTGGCTGCGCCTAAAAATTCTGTCCATAAAACTTATGAACAGAATTGGTGACAAAGGGCAGCCCTGGCGGAGTCCAACCCTCACTGGAAATGAGTTCCACTTACTGCCGGGAACGCGGACTAAGCTCTGGTACCAGTCATACAGGGAACGGACAGCCCATATCAGGGGGTCCGAAACCCCATATTCATGTGGACTGGTTGGGCAAACTCCTATGCACCCTCAAGGATCCTGCCAAGGGTCCAGAGCTGGTCCACAGTTCCATGACCGGGGCGAAAACCGCATTACTCCTCCTGAATCCGGGGTTTGACTGTCCGGCGGACCCTCCTCTCTACCCCCGAATAGACCTTACCGGGGAGGCTGAGGAGTGTGATCCCTCTGTAGTTAGAACACACCCTCCGGTCCCCCTTCTTAAAAAGATGGACCACCATCCCGGCCTGCCAGTCCAGAGGCACTGCCCCCGATGTCCACGCAATGTTGCAGAGTCGTCTCAACCACAACAGCCCCACAACATCCAGGGCCTTCAGGAACTCCAGGCAGATCTTATCCACCCCCGGGGCCCTGCCACCAAGGAGCTTTTTGAGCACTTCGGCAACCTCAGCCCCAGAGATGGAGGAGCCGAACCCCAAGTCCTCAGGCCCTGCTTCCTCACTGGAAGGCCGCCTCAGCAATGGAGGCACGGAACATGGCCCACTCGGACTCAATGTCCCCCACCTCCCCCGGGACATGGTCGAAGCTCTCCCGGAGTTGAAGATCCTTCTGACAGGAGACTCTGCCAGACATTCCCAGCAGACCCTCACAATGCATTAGGGCCTGCCAGGTCTGACCGGCGTCCTCCCCCACCATCGGTGCCAACTCACCACCAGGTGGTGATTGGTTGACAACTCCGCCCCTCTCTTCACCCGAGTGTCCAAGACATAGGGCCGCAAGTCCAACGATACAACTACAAAGTTGATCATCGAACTGCGGCCTAGGGTGTCCTGATGCCAAGTGCGCATATGGACACCCGTATGCTTGAACATGGTGTTTGTTATGGACAATCTGTGGTGAGCACAGAAGTCCAATAACAAAACACCACTCGGGTTCAGATCGGGGGGGGCCATTCCTCCCGATCATGCCCCTCCAGGTCCCACTGTCGTTGCCAATGTGAGTGTTGAAGCCCCCTATGGGGCCAGGCCACCAGGCGCTCGCCATCGAGCCCCACCCCCAGGCCTGGCTCCAAGGGGGGGCCCCGGTGACCTGCGTCCGGGCGAGGGAAACTCTGAACCATTCTTCCTTTTATCATAAGGGGTCCGGTGAGCTACACTTTGTCTGGTCCCTCCCCTAGGACCTGTTTGCCATGGGTGACCCTACCACCGACAACTGAGCTCCTAGGATCACTGGGACACGCAAACCCCTCCACCATGATAAGGTGGTAGCTCAGGGAGGGGAGCAAACTGTCTCAAATGGCATAAAGAAGTCAAAGTAATATATGTCTCTCAAAATACCATAAAAAATGTCATAGCATTGCATGTCGACCAATATGCCTTCAAATTAGTATGAAAAATTAATAGTATAGTGTGTTGCTCAAAAAAAGCCTGAAATAGTAAAAGTGTTGCATGTCCTCCAAAATCATTAAAAAGTAAAAAAATAAGCATATTGTCCAACGTGGCATTAAAAAGTCACAGTGCAAGATGTCAAAAATAACATAAAAAGTCACAGTATAAATTGTTGTCAATATAGCATAAAAAACATAGTATAGCAGGTTGTCCAAAATAATAAAAATAAATAAACATTTTAAAAATCATAGTATAGCATGGCATACAAAATAACATAAAAAAGTCATAGTATAAAATGTCCAAAATTGCATAACAAAGTCTAGCATGTCATCTAAGATTGCAAAAAAAAAGTCTAAGTGCAGCATGTTGGCCAAAATGCCAAAGTAATAGTATAGAATGTCCTTCAAACTAGGATGAAAAGGTTATAGAGTGAGAAAGAGAAGAACCAGGCTTTGATATAGATTTTAAATACCTATGTTGGGTAGATCAGTAGTTAGTTCAAAAAACATCTTGGCCAACTGCAGACTATGCAAACTATACCTGTTAATCTATTGTCCATGACCCTCTGTCAGAAATGAAGCCAGTGAATAGGCAAAATCAATTGTACAATCAGTTTGTGACTGGTTAGTTTTGAGTTTCACAAGTCTCAACCAATGCAAATTTTTTACATAAAGGTACAGTACAGCTCTTGTACCTTAGGGTAAGAGTTGTTAAGTTTTCATGTACACAGTCTTGGATATTCTCTTAACTGTGAAATTCAATCGCACCACTTCACAGGAGGGCGGCATGGTGGCTTTGTGGTTAGCACTGTTGCCTCACAGCAAGAAGGTCCCTGGTTCATGACCCGGTTGGAACAGGGTTTGGTCCAGTTGGTCCAGGGTTTGGCCCTTCTGTGCAGAGTTTACATGTTCTCCCCATGTCTGCATGGGTTTTCTCCAAAGACATGCAGCACAGGTGGATTGGTGACTCTTAGGTGTGACTGTGAGCATGTATGGTTGTTTGTCTATATGTGTTAGCCCTGTGATAGTCTGGCGACCTGTCCAGGGTGTACCCCGCCTTCCGCCCGATAACAGCTGGGATTGGCTTCAGCCCCCCCAACCCTCACGAGCAGTTACAGAAAATGACTGACTGACACCAGAACACGTGTTCCTCAGCAAGATCACAATGAAATGTGGCTGGTTGTTCCAAATAGAGAATGCTGGACATTTGCTGAAACCCAGGACTGAACAAGGAATCTTTAGATCTTCAGTCTAACACTCTCCCAGCTGAGCTATTTCAGTAGACAACAAGCACTGTCAATGCTGCTAGATTTCATTTCATTAGCCACTACTATCAAAAAGGGGGCAAGTCACTGAATGTGAAATGAACTTTTCAAAATTCAACTTCAAGCAAAAGACTCTGCTATGCTACATCATGTTTGTTACCTGAAACCTTCTAAGATAGTCTAGTGTCCATCACAACCCAGGATTCCCTGAAAGTTTTACAGGGATTGAGTATTATGCTTGCAATTCTTCCAAATGCTTTTTATCAGACCAAATTCCCCCAATTTTTTAATAGAAATTATGATGTATCATGCTTAAGGATGACATCAAAGCATTCTATAATATCCAGTTGTATAAAATTTCCTCATACAACAGATCTCCTACAAATAAGCTGTTTGTCCTACTACTGTTCTAGTGTTGGATTTAAGGTTCAATAGCATTATTGAGAACAGGACCCTGTGAGAGAAACTCTAGTGGGAACCACTGAAAGTGACTACAGTGTGTGAACCCTCTGTGAAAAGGAGAGAAGTTGTTGTCTCCAAGAAGTTAACTGGTGTAGAGTGGCAAGGAGTATGGTGTGTGTCCCTGTTAAAGAACACGGATACAGATGTCCAGTTTAGAGGTGGATTTATTGGCTGCGGTCTGTAATAACAATACAACATAACGATCAGTATCACACACACATGAATGATACACACGTAATAAAGTAACTGAATGTAAAGGACTGTATTCGGTATATGATAGAAATTGTATAATGAAAACATATCACCTCCTGAGGCACGCAGCACACATGGCGAGAATTAGCATTAGCTAATGCACAGGCAGCTAACACACATTAACAATATAGCATCTAACTGGTACAGTGAAACGTCATTAAGCACACCTTCTGGCATTCACACACAGCAATAATACCCGGATGTACAGGTGAATATTTGGAAGGGAGAATCACGGCTATCTGCAGCTGCAGCAGGAGGAGAACTGAATGTTCACAGCATGGTATCTCACACACAGGTGCAGTGCGTTCAAGAGCGTCGGAACGGCAGTGGTGTATTCATGAACGTCGGACATATGAAAACTTACAGAGAAACACCATATAACTGAATGATATTTAGGTCAATGAACAAGTTAGCAACACATAAACAACATGGGCTTTCTAACACTCTGTTAAAAATGAAGCCAGCAGAGAGTCGAAACATTTCTACAGTCACTCTTGTCAGGTTGGTTCTGAGGTTTAAAAGTTACACCCACTTTATTGCCTTTAATGGATAGGACAGTTGGACCGCGAAAGAAGGAGAGAGAGAGGGGGCAACATGCAGAAAAGGGCCGGGGCCAGAATCGAACCCGCAGCAGCAAGGACACAGCTTCTATATATGGGGCACCCGCTCTATCCACTGAGACACCAGGCACCCGACAAATCCCAATACAATGAATGCAGCTCATGCACATGAAGGTAAGAGGTGCCAACTGTCAGTTTTCACAAAATGGTATTTAAGTGCAAATGGTTATTGTATGGATCAAATGGTAAATGGACTGTACTTGTATAGCGTTTTTATATATATCTTATTGACCACTCAAAGCACTTTAACACTACATGTCCCATTCACCCATTCACACACACATTTACACACTAGTGGCAAAGGCTACTCTTCAAGGTGCCACCTGCTACTCAGTAATCATTCACACACACTCACACTCCAATGACGCAGCATCAGGAGCAATTTGGGGTTCAGTATCTTGCCCAACAATACTTCAACATGTTGCCCGGAGGAGCTGGGGATCAAACCGTTGACCTTCCAATTAGAGGACGACTGGCTCTACCTCTGAGCCACAGCCGTAACAACAAATAAAATGGAGCATTATTAATTACAAGTAACTTCTAATGGATCCATGTGAGCACTTTGTCATTTTAGCCTGGGCAGTTGTGCTATCCACAGTGACGGAGTTCCCCCTGAAACACCCATCCGACCATTTGTGAGCAGCTCCACTGAATGCACAGATAGGCTGTCAGGGTGATGAGAGCTACCTTTAGTGTCAGAAATCATCTTTGGGAAAATGTGTTTGGTGTGTTTGAGTTTTTAGTTTGGCCTATGTCCCATTCACTAACATAGAGGGGTGGGCTTTATGACCTATACTGCAGACAGACACCGGGGGGCGGTCCAGATTGAAAAGTTACACTTTTGGGGAGCTATCACGTCATTTAATTTTCTATACAGTCTATGGTCTGCACCTGCGTCACACAACATGGAAAGCTGTGTTTGATTTATGTCACTGACATGCTCAGCAGGTGCATCATTAATGAGTCATTAATCAAGGTAGATGCAACCATAACCCATAAGGATGTAAATGTAATGTCATTGCAATGCGGAGTATTTGTAATGTTCAATAGTTTCAATACTAGGTGCAGTGTTTAACCCCTCCCACCCCCTTTCACTCAGCCGGTGAATGTAGATATGCACAACATGTAGCAGCGCCTCTTCTTTGTTGGTATGCTCTCCCATGACCACAGATACAGATGCTGATTTAATCTTTGTTTTTTCATTTCTCACAGTTGTGAGACATGTGTGACATTGTTTTTAGGCTGCTCAGTAATGAATGTGACTTCAAATGCAGCAAAATACAACTTAAGTACAAGTAAAATGACATACTTTTAAATGTATTCAAAATGTACATGTACACAAAAATCCAACTATGCTACGGTACCATGGGTAGATGTAATTAGTTGTTGATAGTTATCATGATTTATTTGGTCTCAGATCCTTTGCTGCAGTACTTTATTTAGAGCTGAAACACATACATACACTATCAGCCTATATAGGCTGATAGTATATGTATGTGTACATGTACAGCTTTATCAATTTGACCAAATGTTGTACTATGTCACAGGTTGGTCAGGCTTGTCACAGCCCCTAGGGGCCCCTTCGTAGGAAATCTTACAATCATCTCTGTCCTGTAACATCCCAGATCTGACCGCTTGCACCACACACAGAGGCAGAGCAGTGGTCAGAGGCGGAGCTGGAGGCTCCAGTCACACAGCAACAGAGCAGTCTGAGCCCCGGCACAGAGAAGTATGCTGCATTAGCACAGCTGAGCGACTCAGCAGGTTATCATTTTGGATACTGGGAGCCAGAGTGGACTGGTAAGTGCATCAATTATACTAACTCACCATTTGGTTTTTGCGTTCTTAAATTCTTTGATATGACAGGTGTAGCAGGGTCACACATTGTCCTACAGAGAAAGACACATACATTCAGGGTCTTCAGTCAAAAACAATTCAGGATTTAACATCCAAAATTACAAAAAACATGAAATGCATTAACATCCTTTACTTTGATTTTTATCTTTTCAGCTATACCTTTTGGATCCTCTAAAACAACCAATCATGCAATGTAATGAAGTAATAATTCTTTGTTACAGTGTTTTTTGGGGTTTTTTTTGGCAGTATCTGTGTTTTATTTGAGTTTTTATATTTTTGTCAACTCCCACTTTTTACCACATTTCCCAAATAAAATATACACTTTTACTCCAGAACATTTCCCCTAAGAATACAAAATAAGGAAGGAAGGGAGGAGGGGATGGACAGATGAATGAAAGAATGAGAGGGAAGGGAGAACCAGATTTTGTTCTTTAAATCCTTTAAGTAGTAAAAAAAAAAAAAAAAAGGTTTTCTTCAGGTGTAATGTACACTCCATTTTTAAGGTGGTGTACATTTTACAAAGAAATTAACTTCATAATTCTAAATTCTTCTAAATTCTGACTGCTTGCTTTTTTGTCAACAGGATTTACTTGCACTTTTAAGGTGACTTAAACCTCTGCTTACGTCCTTTTATGGTAAGACATCTGCACCTTTTCTCAAGTACGGCTTTCAGGTACTTCATCCACCACTAAAAAAAACACAAATAACAAAACACATTATCAATAGAATAATATCGAAAAGAGTGTCCACCTGTTCCAACAAATGTAAATAAAATTCCCATTTCATAATTCTTACAGTTATCAGGCAAAACAGAAATATGATTATTATGGATACTTATGTTGATTAAAAAAAGGGGGGGTATGTGTCTTTTACAGTATAACCTATTGCAATTGCAGAATACTTCTTTATAGTAGCAGTATATTGTACTATACTTTTCTAGTATAAAACCTGACAATAGAAGACTAGTAAGACTGGATCAGCTGCCCATGGGTTTCTCCGTATTTAAAATTAAAAAGATATTGATGGGCTAAATTTTAAAGCATGTTACAAATATCATATAAAATAATTTTTTTAGCACCTTTTTGAAGTCATTTTCTCATTATTTTTTATTTATTTATTTATTTATTTTTTTTTTTTTAAACTTTTTTATGCTTATTTCAGGTAAATTTCTTGTAACTTTCCCACATTTTTTTTGCAAATTTCTGGGCTATGTCTTGTCAGGTTGCTCATTGCATTCTCTATATGTTTTTGAAAGAAATCAAACCAATTTGCCAAGGTTCAAAGGGTTAAGACTCTAGGGAAGTAATGTCTGTTTCAGTATTTGATTATAGTGTGTCCCACATAGAGTACATACTACTCACATTTTTCTTGCACCTGCATAATAATATCACTCATCTCACACAGCTTTCATGACACAGAAGTAAAAACAACCAGTGAACTTATTTCTGTTTCAGTTGGTCAAGTACGCAATTTCAAAGAAATACCAATTTGACAACCTAGGATAGATATTTCCGTAACTTCAGCTTTTCGTTTCTATGGTGACTATGAAGTGATGCCATTCCTAAACCCCTCTTAATGCCGTTTTAATGTTCAAGAGACTATTGATTTTTATTATTTATGTTACTGAAGCAATATCGTATTAGAGTGGTTCAGCGTCATCAGGCCTGGGCTTCCAAGACTTCAGCATCAATTGTTTTATATATCTGATATCTATACCTTTACTCAAGTATGGTTTTCAGGTACTTCATCCACCACTCTAAATCTGGTTAGGGACTGTTCTTTATTTATCAAACCAGGAAGGTTGCTGTTTCTTTTTTTTATCCTCCCCAAAGCTACAAATACTTTTTCTTGAGCCTCCCTGAGTGACTTGGGGAAAATGCATGCAGCGTTTGTCCCACATGATATGTTCAAGGGCTGTATGAAATTTGAAAATCCAACAATATTTTTTATAGTTTTTGACTATGATAAATAATGTGAATTTGGTAAATTCTATTTTGATCAGCCCTTAGGTTTTAAAGGCATGTTGTTGTTTTTTTTTATTCATAAAAAAATCTAGAAGAAGAAAAATTAGTAAAAAATTTAAGAGAAAAAAGGTCCATTGTTTTTAAAGAAAATATGCCTTTCAAACACACATTTTCTTTAAAAATAGTCAGTCAAATAAATATAAAACAAGCCAAAATAAAAACATAAATCCCTCCACAGTGCTTAAAGAGTTATTTACTTACATTATAAAAAGCGCAGATGTAATAGTCTGTCCATATTTGTACTTAGATTCTTACACTTTTAACAAAAATACATGCATGATACATTTTTAATAACTGCAGTTGCAAAGTAATCTGTTCCTACTAAGTACTAATTAGTATTAACAATTAACCTAACCCTAATATTTTAACGTCACAATTCTTACTTTTTTAAAAGGTTTCCAGGCTAAATAAGATGCCTAAAAATGCTAAATAAGATGCTTTATAAGTGCATTAAAAAACTGAAACTAAAAACACCCCTGACATTTCGGTTGACAATCACAGCTGTGCTGAAATTCAACAAGACTAACCTGGAGTCAGAATAGTTCTACAATGGTCATTTTTAGTTAACAATGAGAAGCAGTGATGCATTGTGGTTTGTTTGTTTATTTAATCATTTTTTCAGCTTTGCCAACACAAATAGTTCTGCCACTGGACTGAAACTGGACTGTTGCCAAGCAACACAGGAACATTCCAGCACCAGCTCGTTACTTTGTGTAAACTGTGTTCGAAACCGTCCCCTCATTCACTCACTCACTATTCACTATGTAGTGTGTATTAAATAGTGCACTAAATAGAGAATAACCAAACGAGATCTCAGACGCTACGTTGGAATTTTTTCCCCCCAGAAATACACGACCGCATTGCACTGTGGAAGACGGGAGTTAAATGTAGGGTACATCGTATGTACACTCAAATTCGCTGTGCATTGTGGGCATTTTATTGTGCACTATATAGTGGAATTAACAGCAGAGAATTCAAACACCACTACAAAATTACAAAATGGCGAACACAGCTTAGGTCTACATGCTAGTTTGTATCATGTAGGCCTACATTTATCTGCAGCCTTTGTTTCCTGTTTTTTTTTTTTTTGCAAACCCATGAATAGCCTCAGTCTGGTGGCAGACGTGTGAGTTAACAGCTGCTCAGACAGTATGCTATCTTCTAATGTCATATACACTCACCTGGAGGTATGCAGTGATGTTTCCAGTCTTCTTTTCTTACCTTCGTCCTCCTTTGACGACTGGTCATCAGTCATCAAAGTTTGTTGCGATGACCATTAATGTATGCTGATCAACGGCTGACGTAATTTGGCTCAGAACACCTGTGAAGCGGAGTGATACATTCATAGTATCAAGTCCCAGTCCCGGTGATGTTGTCACATCAGCTGTCCAATCAAATGGCTTGGTCTAAACCAGTGGTGGAAGATGTATTCAGATCTTGTACTTAAGTAAAAATACTATTACCACGCTGTAGAAATACTCTCTTACAAGTAAAAGTCCTGTACTGAAAATGTTAATGAAGTACAAGTAAGCAAGTATATTCAGGAACATGTATTTAAAGTATTAAAAGTAAAAGTACCCTAAGCAGAAAAATCTTAAATACATTAAAAATACAAATTAATAAAATATATATTAATACATATAAATACATTTATAAATAAATAAATGAAAACAACAGACAAAAAATTAAAAATAATTTAAAACGCAAAACTCACAAAAGAAAATCAATTTTAAAAAACCCATCCAAAGAAGTCAAAATTTTATAGAAAACATGGAGTAAAAAAGCTTTCAAAAACTTTTTTCAAGTTATATCAAAAATTGAAAAAGACTTCAGTGTTTCTCATAATAGTTTCAGTGATTCACTTGTTAATCAACTATTTTTTGCAGCTGTGATTTTATAGACTGTTTGTTTATTTAATTTACAACAAAATAAATTTGATTTTTTAAACTCTTCTATTCTTCATACAAAAATCTTAATCTGTTAAGTAAGAAATGCTGTCAGATAAATGTAGTGAAATATAGTATATTTATCTCTGAAATGGGGAGTAGAAGTAGCATGAAAAGGAAATACTCAAGTAAAGTACAAGTACCTCAATTCATACTCAAGTAAAATACTTGAGTAAATGCACTTGATTACATTCCATCACTGGTCAGAACTTTTTCTGTCACCTTCTTGGTTAAATGACTTTCTACACTGGAGGTTACAAGGATGACATGGAATTGTAAAACATATAAGAGAGTGGATAAGCCACATTTAATGTTCATGAAATTGATTTAATTTGTTAAATCTGCATTCATTTTTTAAATTTTTTATTTTTTTTTTAATGTTTTTAGAGGATTTTTCTATGTATTGTTTTATGAAACCCCAAAGTGTTCAATAGACATTTCTTTTAGTATTTATGTTATTATAAGATAAATAGTCATATGAATGATAATGTATAAAATATAGGGTAAATGAAGTAATAGTGTGAAATTGCCTGATTAAAGAAGTCGTTAAGCCAATTCATTATAAAATTGAATTGTCTTACAGTAAATCAAAATGGTCATTTTTAAAGTCATTATTTCATTATGTCTGTCATTCCAGTGCTGTTGTCACAACCCTCTCTCCTTTAAGCCAATCACTCGCAATTCGCTAGAGCATCAACAATGTCAAAGTAATTCAGAATCAACTTCTTAGCTGCTATAAATAACAACAGCAGACCTACACAGAAACAAAAACTAGCATCCTCATTTATGTTGATACTCGTGGTCTCTGGAGCATGAAAAAGTGGTGTACAAAGTGCCATTAGCTTCGTAGGAGAAGCAAGAGTTAAACTGATAACATTATCGATGGCTGAGTCCCATTTAGTGCCCCAGTAAGTTTTTCTAGTGGGCAAACATGCATAATGTACAACAACATGTACTCATCTCAAGGTGTCACATATTGCCGCTTTACAATGGACTTCCGCATCTACTTATGACATTTTAGATATTCTTCTGCGTCCTTTGTTTACTTTTCGGTATGGTGCTACCGTGATGTCAACATAAACACATGGTAGGATGAAGCTGCATGTAGTTATGTTTAGACAACACAAGCACATGGCAACCAATAGATGTCAATAAATGCGCATGCTGGCACCGATGGTTAGGATTAGGTGAAGGGCGCAGATAGTAAGGTGTAGAAAAAAAATATCACATGCAGACGGAAAGTGAACTCCCTACTCCTGCATAAAATTCCAGGGTTTGTTGGACCCACCCTGCCCCATAGGCGCCCTTGCTGTCCTTATATTTCGTCAGTACCAGCAACATTTTAATCCTGCTGTGTTTCATGCAGATGCAGCAGGTGCTGTCCGGCCCTCTGCCAGCTTATAATAACACTACAAACAGTTTGTCAGGCTGCATTGTCACCTGACGCCGTCCAGCTGCATTTCATACACACATGCAAAAGGTGGCTTTAAGTACTGTCAAAACTCTACAATTTAACGAGTTCGGAATGAGAACGGGCTAACAGTACAAGGACCTCCCCTAAGTGGAATGCAGCTACCATTAATGCTGTTGAATACATCTGTGCTTTTCCTACTATGGCATGTCAAAATGACTGCCATGAAAATGGCTCTTATATCTGCAGTGTCATCATGAAAAAAAAATCATAAATAGAAAAATTTGTTTTATATCTATTTAATCTTTATTTAACCAGGAATAGTCCAATTGAGATTTATACTGTCCTGGCCAAGACAGCAGTATGAATAATTTCACACAAAAGAGCAAACAGACCAAAAACACAACAGCAAAAGTTAAAACAAATTTAAAAATTCCCACACAAGCAACAGGCAACCAACTTAAAACAAACAGCCATTTAGCAGCATTCAGAAACAACAAAAACATGTCATGATGAAACTGTTATTGTGAAAATGGATGATAATACAGCATTTTAGAGCTTTTTAGAGTAGTCATAAAGTTATTTAACACAATTTAGTCATATGCTAATTTATTAAAGAAGTTTTAAAATATGTAATATTGAAGACTTTGGGGTTCCATGTTGTTAAACGTATGTTCATTTATTTGTTTAGGGATGTAGCTCTTTAACAAACCTTTTTCTTCTCACACATAAAAGCTAAAGGCATGGACTGAAGACATTTTCTGAGGAGATATGATGGTTCTGGCTTTAATTAGTACAGCCTGTATTAGTAATGTCATCTATTCTTTACAGGCTATGCTAATCTATGCCAGAATCAGCAATGCAATGGAATTTGAGGATTCAGCTCTAAACAATAATCATGTTTAGATCATTTTCATCCTGAAGGAAAAAGGAAAGACAGAAGTACAATTGTTTGTTTAGACTCGTCTGTAGTTTTTCCATGTGTAAAAGCAGTGCACAAACCAACAGAGAGACTACCAAATGCTGATCCTTGAGGTACCCCATGGTTGACAGGGCAGTCCGTCATTTTGACAAATTGCATCATATCAAAGAAGTAACAGCAGAACGTGTGCAGCTTCTCATTCTCAGCTAGTGCAGATCATTAGCTGTTTCCAGTTAGCAAAAATTTGTAGCTCGATGACCAAATGGCCAAAATGACACTTGGCCATTGTCTGGTTCAAGGTTTACCATGGAGGAATGACAATTTCTGTTTGTAAAGCCAGCGAAAGTGAAAGTAACAGCCAACCCAACACTGACTCTCGTTTGGTGTTTCGCCTCACTGTATTTCAAGTCAAGTCAAGTTAGTTTTATTTATCAGGCCCATTATGACAAATCACAGTTTGCCTCAGAGGGCTTTACAGCGTATAACATCCCTCTGTCCTTGGACCCTCACAGCAGATAAGGAAAATTTCCCCCAAAAAACCCTTTAACTGGGAAAAAACTGTAGAAACCTCCAGAGCAACTGAGGAGGGATCCCTCTTGAAGGACAGACAGACATGAAACAGATGTTGTGTTCATAGATAAATAAAATGACGGCAATATATGACAAAATGATACATAGGAAATAGAAGGAGAGATGCACAGGAACAACAATAACAAAAGTGAAATAACATATACTAATAGTAATGGAAATATGAATAAATGTAGTTCATGATTGTCAAGTCAAGTCAATTTTATTTATAAAGCTCATTATCACAAATCACAATTTGCCTCAGAGGAGTTTACAGCATACAACATCCCTCTGTCCTTAGACCCTCACAGCAGTTAACTCTTTGAAACCTTAGCAAATGATTGATGATTGACTTCTTTCAAAAATAGTAAGAAGACAATAAGCAGCTTAAGAAGAAACTGCCCCCAAATAGCATAAAATTAGTTAAAGAAAAGAAGTACAAGAAAATTTAAAAAACCCAAAATGAATGAATCCATAGTAAAAGTAACATAAATAAGCCTGTAATATAACTTTAAATATATAATTTTGAGAATTATAAAAATCGTTTTCTCAGCAATTTTCCCTAGCTGTAGCTTTTTAAAGCTACTAATTCTTGCCAATTTGCTCATCATATGTTTTTTCCTATATTTTTTAAAAACACGTCAAACCAATTTGCCTCAAAGGTTTATATACTTGTGAAGGGCGTCTGAGCACAACACAAGAAAACTGATGTCAGTCCAGTTTTTAAAGGGTTAAGGGAAAACTCCCCCTTAGAAATCTACAAGAAAAGGGAGCACAGAGTCCAGAGAAGAAGCCAAGTTAGTGATATGCAGTAATAGGACATGAATGTTTGCAAGAAAAAACACACTACACACACTTTAGTGATGATGATGAATGAGAGGGATTACTTCTGTATAAGTCTATACGTTGTTATTTAGGAAAATCCTGCACAGTATATCTTTAAATAGCTCTCTGGAAGCCGGTGTCTGTACTCTGTCAAAGATCATTTGAAAGGACCAACTCTAAGTGATAAGTCTTCTCTAAAAGCGATTGTGCCATGTCGGTTTCAGATATCACGTCCTCCCAGTTAAACATTCATTCATAATTTAATCATTTTGAATCAGGACCTCCAGTCACAGTATCTGATAACCTGATAAAAACATTCCCAATGTTTCTCACCTTTTGTCTTATACTCTCCTCTCATTCCAAAATCTGCCCTGCAGTAACCCTGTTCTACCCACCATCTCTCAGATCACCTGCCTCCCACATCTGTTCCCCATCCTCTCACTACCCTGCAGCACACATTCTGGCCCACTTCCCACTCATTCCCCACCAGATGTCCATTGTGTTTCCCTGTCTCACTGTGCCAGGCTTTTTCCGCTACCTGTTTTTCAGACCCATCTGCTTTTTTTCGGATTTTTTTTTCAGTTGCCTAAACTCAGCTCTTATTTGTTTTTCACAGACTTTGTATGCCGACTTGTTATTGACCCCATCTATGCATGTGTGTTTTGGTCTGTCATCCATGGCCTTGATGCTGATGCTGACTTGATACGGGTGTAGCAGAATAGACAATAGACATATTAATTTATTCTATGGTATGTGTTCAATATGGAATATGTTGTAATATGTAGTCATTTTACCCAAATCTTTCATTTGTTCTGTAGCTTCAAAGTTATCCCTCTTGGTATTGGCAGTAATGTATTTGTTTTGTGTAATTATGCCCTCTACTGACCGTGAGTAGACAAACTTCTCTCAAACTTCTCGCCTCTTCAGTCCGCAGTGGTTTGGCTGCTAAAGGCGTGTTGTTGTAAAGATAGAATGCACATAACAGCGTTTTGCTTTCAGTGGAGTCATGACAGGAATAAACTTGAGTTCGACAAAATATGCCGGTGTCCAGCATCTGACTGTGCACCAGAACACAATGCAGTGTGGTCATAATCTGCAGACCATCCTGGCTACATATGATCTTCACAGCCTTGATGCACACACTAATTCCTCACGCACTTTTCCACATGCTTGCTTCTGCTGTCTTTTTATCTTTCAAGAAGAAAGACCCCTAAGAATTCTTGATGGGTTGCTTTCACTAGTTCTTGAGCATGTCTTTCTCCGGTACTAAGGATGCAAATTGTGAGGGAAGAAAAGATTAAGGAAGCTATAGTATGCCAACACGCTGCAACATGTTCTAATCCCAAGTGATCACATATTGCAGCTTTGCAGTGGACTTCTGTATCTACATATTATGTCCTAGGTATCCCTCTGCTTCCGCTAATTATGTTTTGGGATGCCACTTCTGTGATGTTAATAAATGCACATGTTGGGATGACGCAGCACAGGGTTATATTTAGACACACACGCTAACACACACACACACACACACACACACACACACACACACACACACACACAAACATTCAGACAGGAAGTGAACACCGGGCTCACACATGAAGTTCTGGGGTTTGTTGGACCCATCCACCATTCCTCCCATGTGCCCTATAGGTGACTCACACTCCTTATATTAAATCACTACAGGCAGATTTTCAACCTGTCACTGTTCCATGGCATATCATACACACACAACAATTTCCGTCTGGTCGCGTTGTGAAGAGATGCCGCCCATCTGTGGATTAGGCTGATGCAGCAGGTGCTGTCTGCCCATTTGGCATCCCGTATTAAGCGGATGCTAAAGGTGCCTTTTGGCATAGGGCTCCATGCTCAAAGCACTGTCAAATTGGCAATATTGGATGACTTTGGAATGAGAACTGGCTGGGCTACAGCATATTTGGATCCAATGTAATACAATCTGCCTCAAGATGGTAAGATGTGCTGTCTTCAAACCTGTGGGTTGCACTGATTGAAATATGTAGCAACTTAATCTTTGAATTAAATAAGATCCTTTTGTACAAATGTTAGTTAAACAAAATGCATCCTTCATTTTTTAATCTTAAATCCTTTTTCTTTTTCTTTTCCTCAAGATGTCCATTGGTCATCATGAACCTGACCTCCAGCTCTGATTCTATCCACTTCCTTACTAATAGTTCTCCTGGTATGAGAGACCAGCCTGATACCACCATCATAGCCGAGACTGCCATCTTAGGTACTGCTCTACACGACATCACTTAATATCTTTAATACAACTAAGTAACACAGATATTGTGATTTTTGTGCATGTTTTAGATTATATATAAAATCATTCAAAAGGATATGTAAAAATACATAAAATGGAAGAAAATTAACCATACAGTCAATCCCAGCTGGCATCAGGTGTCAAAGTGATACCAGAAAGAGGTTGGACTCTTGCTTCCAACAGACTTTAAATTTTGGTTGGAATGAAAATCAGGTTGCCAATTTAAATGTCTTAAATAAAGGCTTTTTTGGGTTGATGTTTCTCTACATCTTCAGGTGGCTCTTACCAGGAATTGGCCATATTATCTGACAGTGTTGGTGGGTGGAAGCAGCACAATGTCAGTCATGTCTCAAGGTACGGAGGCAACTTCACTGACTCTCCAGTTAACAGCACATTAATGCTGCCAACAGAGGAATTTGACCCATTAGGAGGACATACTATCTGGCAGGTAACAATCAGCTGTGATGTTACTGCAGTTCTACCAACTCCTCTCTTATTGCATCAGTTTAAGTTACAGCTTTGGTGACACTGCAATGTTGAATACACCATCAATGTATAAGTGTTTTCACCACATATACATGTTAGTAACTGATTCCTTATATGGCTTACTACTTCTCTGGCACCTAAATGTGTAGACATGAGATATGTACACTGCAGGTTGAGAGCACTCCAGAACAAAGCAAGCAGAGTATTTTGTGGTCTCACTGTGTAAATTCCATGGCTTCAGTAGCGAGGAATTCTAACCGCCAGACAAACATTCAGCTGTGCTCTTCACATGGCTGCACCAAAGCTCTAGGGAGTTTACGGCTCATTTGAAGTATAGTTGCTTATAGTTGGTGTTCCAAGATAAACTTTGCATCCACAGAAAGCTATGAGACTCGTCCAAATTAATTAATTACTTCATTCTTTCCATGTTAAAAAAGGGAACCTCCATAAGTCTGGTCAAATTTTAGTCATCCGCTTATCAGCTTCTTCAAAACAAGCTTATGACACGAGAAAGTTGAAAATCATCAAAAGCTGATTGTAGGGTTAATAGTCATATTAAGAGGTGCTTCAATAGCATAGACAGCAACAATAGCAAGAGAGCGTCATCTGCAAAAAAAATGCTTAATTTAGAGTGAATGAAACTAACTTTATAATAGTTACTGTATGGTTAATAGAAGATGACCCAGAATTGGACCTTGTGGGACACCTATATTAACTTAGACAGCACTTGACTCAAAACTCCCTCTTAAGTTCTTCCTGACCAGTAGGCATGAATCATTGAAGGTACCATTAACTTAAACCTAAAAAGGATAGCTTTAGGAATAAAAGTGTGACAGTATGTCACTAATTGTCCAAGGCATTGCCAATGTCATTTACCAGAACAGCAGCAGTTTTTGTGCTTGGACATGGTTTAAATTATGACTGCTGACATTTAAGTAGGGGAAAGTCACCATAATGGGAACATTTTTCTCTTATGACTCTTTTACTCAGAGATTGTTTTTATATTTAGATATAAAATACTTTCAGGCAAACAACCTACATGTGTCTGCAATCAAAAACAACTGAAAGGTTTTTTGATGAGGAAAACATGTCCTGAGGCATCAAACCAAAAGTAGACATTGTCTGATGTTATATATAAAGTGTGCCGTTTTAATTGCAACAGTGCAAGTTAAGGTTGTAATTCACACTGACAGAGTGTGTCTAAAAAACAGCATCCTTGGGCTGTTTCTTCATGTTTCAATAATTTTGGGTGGCAAAAATTTGGCAAGATTGTGTATTTTTGACAACAGACAATAAGTCTTCGCTCTACTGAAACCCATTCACACTTCAATTTTTGTCCTTTTTTCTTACCTCTTCATCTCCAGGTCATCATAATCGTCTTCCTCACTGGATCACTTTCTCTTGTCACTGTCGTTGGCAATATCCTCGTGTTGGTGTCATTCAAGATCAATAAGGCACTCAAAACAGTAAACAACTACTACCTGCTTAGCCTAGCATTTGCTGACCTGACCATTGGCACACTCTCAATGAACCTGTATACCACCTACATCATCATGGATCAGTGGGCTCTGGGGCCGGTGGTCTGTGACCTGTGGCTTGCCATAGACTATGTGGCCAGTAATGCCTCAGTCATGAACCTGCTTGTTATCAGCTTTGACAGGTAACAGGACAGTGTTTATTATATTTTTACTAATAAATTAAAATAAAACAGAGCTCATATCCACCATCACATGGATATACACTGTTCTTCTATTAAATGGATCACTGTATCCAAGTGTTAAAAAGCACATATTTTCATATCGTATAATGATGGGGTTATGCTGAAAGCTGCTGGAAACAGGACATATCCCTTTGACATCCTGCTTAACTGTTTAGACTTGTTATGCTTTAAAAAATCCACTAGATGTCCCCATGTCTTTAAAAAGTTTGCCTAAGACAAGAAGTTAGTAACAAGAAAAATCACTGAGGTCTTAATGGATTTATGTAGCTATGTATATATATATATATATATATATATATATATATATATATATATATATATATATATATATATATATAAATAATATGACTAACGCCACAATCACAAATTCATAGGCTAAATAAAGCCATACTAACATAATAACAGCATTGTGGCATATGATGTGTAATTTAGATTTTTTCCTTCTGTTTTACTATTACCATGAAAGCCCATCTCAAAAATTTGGAAGAGGCCCACATTTAAAAAACTATGGGGTCTGTTAAAAACAAACAAACAAACAAACAGACAAACAAAGCATTGATTTTTGTTATTATTACCTCAAGGACATAAATAATGCAAAGAAAAGATTTTTAGAGTATTTTTCTTTCTTTGTGAGGACTTCATGAGGACTTAAAAAGGATATTGAAAGTCTGTTGTGTAAGAATTAAAAAAAAATGTTTGCTGGTGACTCTAACTAATACTATTAAGAAAGACAATGCAGTAGACACTGATGCACAGAGCGGTTACAATTTTTCTAAATATGAACAGTTGCCAATTTTTTTCTGTGTTGTCTTAGGTATTTCTCTGTTACCAGACCTTTGACTTATCGGGCTAAGCGTACAACCAAGCGAGCCATGACCATGATCGGATTAGCCTGGTCAATCTCTTTCATTCTGTGGGCCCCAGCCATCCTGTTCTGGCAGTACATTGTGGGTGAGCGGACAGTCCAGCCCAACGAGTGCTACATCCAGTTCCTGTCCGAGCCCATCATAACATTCTGCACTGCTATTGCTGCGTTCTACTTGCCAGTAACTATTATGTCATTCCTGTTTTGGAAGATCTATCAGGAGACAGAAAAGCGTGCTAAAGATATACAAGGTCTCAAGGGTTCTGGTGCAGGCAACAGCCCAAACCAGGCTCAGAACCAAGGCAGTGGTAGTGGAAAAACTGGTGGAGAGAGTGCAACTAGCAGCCCAAAGGATTCGTCAGCCATGCTGCGCCAGATGAGTTCTCAAAGCTGCAGCAGCTATGAATTAAATCAGCCTACAGACAACAAAGACAACGCCAGCATTGCTGTTGGAATGGGAAGCAGAGGGGGGTGTGGCACATTCTGCTTCCGGTTTGCTTCACTGCTGCCAGGTCGCCATGCCTCAAAGAGGTCTGTCAACACCACAACAACCACGATGGGTGATGCAGAGCAGAGCAGCTGTGACAGCTTTAACAACAACGAAGTTGGTGCCTCCGGGGACCAGTCAGGTTCAGAGGACGAAGCTGATGGTGCAGACCCAGCAAGGCCTCCAACAGGTTAGACATAACCATACTAAGTGGTCTTGTTTGCATGCCAAGTCAAGTCAAGTCAAGTCAAGTCAGTTTTATTTATAGAGCCCATTATCACAAAACATTGTTTGCCTCAGAGGGCTTTACAGTGTATGACATCCCTCTGCCCTTAGACCCTCACATCACCCAAGGAAAAACTCACAAAAAAGAACCCCTGAAGGGGGAAAAAAAGGAAGAAACCTCAGGAAGAGCGGTAGAGGATGATGAGGGATCCCTCTTCCAGGACGGACAGACGAGTAATAGATGTCGTAAATAACAAATGAAATACAATCATGGCAAAAAAGGAAAGAGAAAGAGAGAGGGGGAGAGAGGGAGAGAGGGGGAGAGAGACATGGCAATAATAGAACAGATGCATGTCATATTACAAAAATGGTAAGGTGTGAAATTATTAATTACACTCTATGATGATGTTGAGGGAGATGAAACAGGGGGACATGCAACTTGTTCTCCTCCCAACTTGTCACATGTTGCTGCTTCCGTGTCTACATTTTAGGTATTCTTCTGTGTCTGCTGTTTATGTTTTGAGATGGCACTACCATGATGTCAGCACAAGCACATGGTGGGATTACACTGTACGTGATTATGTTCAGACAACAACAGAACATGGCAACCAACAGTGGAAAGTCAACTACTGCATATGCTGGCAAAGGTGGTTAGTATTAGGGGAAAGAGACAGATGGTAAGGTACAGGAAAAAAAAAATCTCATATAGAAAAGAAACAAACACCTGACTACCGCATGAAAGACTAGGGTTTGTTGGATCCATCCACGACCCCGCCCACCCCTAGGCACCCTTGTGCTCCTTTATAACGATGTTATTGGCAGCATTTCAACCCATCCTGGTGCATTTCATGCAGACACGACAGGTTCCATCTGGCCGTCCGCTGGCAAATAATACCACCACAAACGATTCTGTCTGGCTGCGTTCAGACCTGACGCTATCCAACGGCATTTCATGGGCGTGCAAAAGGTTGCTTTTGGTGTCACAATCTTATCCAGAAAGCACTGTCAAAATGGCAGTATTTTACATGTTCAGAATGACGGCTGTTCGTGATATATATATATATATATATATATATGCATGTAAAAAAGTAATACAAATAATGATGATGATAATGTCTGTCTATCTATCTATCTATCTATCTATCTATCATCTATCCATCTATCTATTTATCTATCTATCTTTCTATCTATGTTTAGATGGAAAGAAATCTAAAAAGGGGAAAAACAACAAAGACAAACAATCATCATCCAACAAAAGTCGAAAAGGGTCACAATCCAGCCCTGTCACCTCATCGCCCACTGACCAATCACCTGCAGCCATCACCATGAAAGACGCAGCGATGGCCAAACGCTTCGCCTCCAAGGCCAAGACAGAGATCAACAAGCGCAAGAATGAAAAAAAGGCAAACGAGAAGAAGGCAGCGCGGACACTTAGTGCCATCCTCTTTGCCTTCATCACAACATGGTTACCGTACAATATCATGGTGTTGGTCAACACTTTTTGTCAGGACTGTATTCCAACAACTCTTTGGGCACTGGGCTACTGGTTGTGTTATGTTAACAGCACAGTCAACCCCATGTGCTATGCCCTGTGTAACAAGACCTTCCGGACAACTTTCAGGGACATTTTGATGTGCCAGTGGAATCAAAAGAAGAACAAGCCTCACTTTCATCAGAGGAAGGCCGTGGCTTTCAAGAAAAAAGACCCAATGTAGGGTCCAGTAGCAAATAATTGATACATTTGTGTTTAAGATGTATTTCCAGATCTATATTCAGATTTGGATTGCTGCGTACAAGCCTTCTATTTCAGATGCTGAATAGAATTTTGCTAACCAAAACTGATTCTACAGGAAGTCTTGCCAAGCTAAAAGTGGGGCCAAAGGCTGCTCTGTTAGTCTGTCCATATTTGGTACTTTGCATGGTCCTTGAGCATAATTGGCAATAATTTGGTAACCACTTCAACTATTTTATTCACTTTTACTGGCATTTTTACCCATTACTCAGAACACTAATTCATGAATTTCATTATGTATACTATTCCTGGTTCCCAGAGGATAATTTACAATGTTTTTGGTGGACCCATGAACTTTTGAGGCTATCAATACTAAATGGAAATATTCCAATAGAACTGACACTTTGTTAAGCCCTGCCCCTTTGTGATGGCCCGTCAAGCTGTCTGAGCTAGCATGGAGCTCACACTATAACTGATGGCACTCCCTGAAGAAAGCTATCTAATTTAGGGGGAAAATGAAAAGGAAATTTCACAGAGAAGCTGAAAAAAGGTCTAAAAGGTCTAAAATATGTTTTAAAAGGATATATCCGGGCTGTCAACCTCACCAAAAACAGATTAAAAAGATAGCAGCTAAAGCCTAACACACAGATCACAGTGTAGAAGTTAACGTCCACATTCGCCTTTAGTAGCTGTAGTTTATCATTAGCTTGCTAATGTATTATTTCACATGCCCTAGACACAACATTTGACTTGAAATTTGCAAACCAGCCTGAAAAAACAAAGAAAATCTGAAACAACTGTACCGGAGTCTATGGGTCATGTAGCTATTGGACCTTGGATCTGGCCAATGGTGCGCTATGACTAGCCAGACTGCATTGTCAGTTGCCAGTTTATTTGGTTCATACAGCTAATTTATTTAAACTGTTTCTAAGAAGTGTTCCTTCATCTTTATTGTGATTTTAGAGGCTGTAGTTTGTGCTTCTTTGAAATGTATTGTGTTATTTGAGAGGTTTTGCTAATATTCACCCAAACCTTACTGGTAGAAGTGGTGTGCATCAGATTTGATTTAAAACTTCATTAGTTTTAGACAGGTGTACTTAATAAACTCAACAAGTTCTCATTCCAAGTTGTCACATATTGCTGCTTTGGGGTGGACTTATGTTTCTATATATTAAACTCTAAGTATCCTTCTGCATCTACTATTTATGTTCTGGGATGCTAATACTGTAATGGCAACATAAACTCATGGTGGGATTACAATTCCTGTGGTTATGTTTCATCAACAAAAGCACATGGCAACCAACGCCAGAACCACAACAAGCATACATGCTGGCATGGATGGTAAGGATTAGAGGAAGGACGCACAAAATAAGCTGAAGAAAAAAAAAACATCACATGCAGATGGGAAGCAAACACTGGACTCCCAAATGAGTTTATTGAACCCATCCACCACCCTTCCCACACAGCCTATATGTACCCTCCTGCTCCTTAAAATATATCATTACGGGTTTCAACCTGACGCCGTCCTGCCACGCTTCATGTGGATGGTTCTGTCAGGCAGCATTCTCATGTGACAAAGTCCGTCCAAGTATCCTGCCAACGTGGCAGTTAATGTCCGCTGGCATATAATATCATTGCAAATGGCTCTGACCGTCCGTGTTCTCACCTGATGCTGCTGCAGCATTTCATGTAGAAGCAAAAGTACTATCAGAGCAGCATTATTTTAAGAATTTAGAATGAGAATGGGCTAAATAAACTGGTAAAAAATTGTCAAATGCACACTTATTTAGTTTTCACCGCCATCATTTAGAAATCTGTTTTGCAGAACCCTCTTCAGAGACTATAGTTTCGACACTTACTGAAATTTTAAAAATCAGAATTAGATTTTTTTGAGTATAGAGCCACCAGTAATGACACAGTGGATTCCTGTTGATACCTTTGTTTAGTCGGGGGAACAGTTTGCTTATTTTTCAGTTTTGTAGTGTCTGAATGAAGCTGCTCACAGCAATGTATTGCCTGCTTAAAAAACATATCCCTCTGTGACACTGATCCTTGTTCCATTTGATTGATTGTATATACTAAATACTAAAGAATAGTGTAATAATGTAAAGATACATGGCCACTGTACATTTTGAAAAGCAACTGTAGCATATGCCAGCATCCATGGATTTTGGAAGAGCTGTGTACCAAAGTGCATTTTGAGAGGGGGTTTATGTGGGCACAACTACAGCTGACAGTGCCCTGTTCTGTTGGTACAAATATGGGACATAGCATACATGAAATGTTTGGTGCAGAGATATGTTGGTCCACTTGTAATGCTCGGACCACTATTGTTTTGAAATTGGAAACCTTCAAAAATAGTGAGTCAAAAATTGCCATTATTAGTTTCTTTATTTTCATTTTCCATATACAGCACATTCAGAAATGCTGGATAATTTTGCATGAGAGCCTTTTTTTTAAATATATCTTGTTACTTTCTTTTGTGAATGTACTCAATACTGTTAGATGTCTATAAAAGGGACATTGTATTATGTATTAGCAACATGTTCTCATCCCAAGTTGTCACATATTGCCACTTTGCAGTGGACTTCTGCATCTACATGTTACACAGGTATCCTTCTGCATTTGCTCTTTACATTCTGAGATGCTGCTACAGTGACGTACACAAGCACATGACTGGATTATGCTGCACGTGGTTATGTTTTGGCAACAACAGCACATGGCAACCAATGCCAGGACCACAACAAATATACATGCATGGGAAGCAAACACCAGACTCCTGCATGAAAGTCCAGGGTTTGTTGGACCCATCCACCACCTCTCCTGCCCAGCCTCAAGGCGCCCTCATGTTTTTATATTTTGTTGTTATTGGCAGCATTTCAACCTGATGCTGTCCTGTCAAATTTCATACAGACATGACAGGTTCCGTCCAGCTGCGTTTTAAATAACACGGTCCTTATGAGTAATATGCAGACGTGGCAGGTGCCATCCTGCTTTCCGGCGGCATATAACAACACTGCGACAGGTTCTGAATGATCGTGCTTTACCTGACGCTGTCCAGTGGCATTTCATGTGCTTCAAGCTGGCTTTTGGCATCATGATCTTACACCAAAGGCACTGTAAAAGAAGCAATATTTTACGAGTTTGGAATGAGAATGTGCTTTTCAAATTGACTATGACAAAACATTTACAAAAAAATTATAAACAAGACTGTCTAAGCTGTGTTCAGAAATAGTGGTAGTGGTGGTAGCAGTAGCAGTTAGTTGAGGTTTTTTACATTCACAGATCCATCCACAGTTTTCATTTCTTTTGAGAGAAAAGAAGTCCTTTCAGCTTCATTGCTCTGTTGAGATTTATTGGATGATTAAACACATGTTTAATTTAAAAGCCCCCAAGCCCTCTCTTACACACTCACTAACTACACCCATGAGCCTTGTTTTAGCAGCTGACATCAAACACTACAGAACACACCATCCTTTTTGATCCACCTCTGCCATTTGCACAGTGACAAAAATGTACAAATATTGTCAAGTGAAATGCTGTTGTGAGATGCTATACACACACTTTTATAAACAGTTAAGTTAATAATATGCTCTTGTGTTTATTTGTGTGTTGAAGGTTGTCTATGGAGTTTTTTTCCTCTTCTCTTAACACAGACACACACACACACACACACACGCACACAAGGACATAGTTACTATTCTGCTGAGCAACACGTAGCCGTAACATGCTGAGATGTGCTGCCATGTGCCACAGAAGTCAGGGAAAAGAGAAGAGGAAGACTGCAAGCTAGTGAACAATGGATGTTAACCATGTTTGATTTAAAGTAGTTTAAAATGCTGCTTTACAAATTTGCCATTAGGAAGTAAGTGCGCTGGGCATGTGATGTGAGCACAAGCTACAAAATGAGTTCTGGTGAGTCACACTATATGTAAATATAACTGTAATTTGTTTACCACAGGGACCCTTTTAATGTGTGCAGCTCAACTCTCTGCACAATTTTAATTTTGCACTAATGTTCACATGAATATAAAAGCTGAATAGTAATAAGATGAAATATGTAACCTTTGGTAAATTTAGCCATAATTGCTGAAAATATTTTGTAAAGATAAAAAGATTCTGACATGTTTCCCGACAGCAACTGTGGATCAGTGTCACTAAAACAATGGTGCGACAGCGCCATCATGTGGCCTCTAGTTTGAAGTGCTGAATTGTTTTTTGTCTGGAGCTGCTGTGCATGTGACATTTATAGAAGATCTTGCAACATATATAGTGGTGGAATATAACTAAGTACATTTACTCAAGTACTACACTTTAGTCTTTTATTTTCATCCCACTTAATACTTTTACTCCATTACATTTCAAAGGGAAATACTTTTAACTTCACTACACTCATTTGACATCTTAAGTTAGTTAGTTAGTTCATTTATAAATAAAGATTTTTCGCATAAAAAAAGCTGATTGACAGACAATTAATTGGTAAATAATTTGATAAACAAGTCTTTTTTTTCTCTCTATTTTTAAATAGTTTTGAGGGTTCTCTTTTTAACTGCATTGGATACTTTGTCAAGTATATTAATAAACATTCAAGTAATTTTCTTTTTTCCTTTGTTTTTAAGTAGTTTTGAGTTTGTTTTTTAAATAAATCCTTGATTTAATTTGGAGAAAGGCCGCATAATGATTTATTAGGTAGAGGGTAGATTTATTAGTAATTTTCAAACATAGTTTAAAAAATGAAATTGTAATTTGTCCTTGATCCTGCTAAATCTTCAGAGTTGATCAAAATCAGCAGCTGCTATGAAATTTCCATGTGGTTGCTTGGGCATGTCTTTAAAAGTGATCATTAAAAAAAATGTAACATCAGTGCAAGAAAATAATGGTGTAAATTTGCTAAAACAGGAGTAGTGTGTTCAAATGTTTTTGTGCCTGTTAAAATTTGAGAGGCAGCATTCTCAGTGAAGGGAGCTCTGACTGAATATTGCAATTATAGAGTCTGCCTTTTTAATTTTTCTGGAAATGTATGTGTGAAATTAAAGAAAAGTGTCAATCATTACACCTGCATCCTTTTCCTGATGTGATGAGATGAAAACCTCCAAGAGCTGCTGCAGGTATTTGAGGTAACATAGTTTTGTTTTGCTTTTTTTCAACTAAACTGATCAAAGTAAAGTAAATAAATCTTGAATAAGATTTAGAATGGAAATTAATGAATAGGGAGCGTTATACACGCTCGTTATACACGTACAAGTATTGTCGTTTGTGTATGAAGGCTCATCATTGACATGAGAACCAGCATCCTTCAGTGACAGAGAGCTGTGTGCCAGCTCCCGGTGCTGGAGTCCAGCTCACATGGAGCACTGTGGGTAATGTAGGCAGGAATCAGGGAATTATGGGAGATGTAGTGAGCAACTGTGTGATTAGCTGCAGTGACAGACTGTGAGAATGCTCAGCCAAGAGGAGGGTGTGCATTTCCACCCCACCCCCCACCACCACCTCCTCAGCACCAGCACAGTGTCCCAGTTGCCAGCAGCATCTTTATTCCATACAGGTCTTTTTCTTCTTTTTTTCCCAGCAGGCCTAGTTCTGTGTCCCCATCCCAGTGTCTCTGCATCTCTCCCAGTCTGCCTCCCAGTCTGCTCCATGGAGCACGCAGTGCCTGCGTCACTCCTCTCAGCAGATGGAGAGGAGGAGGAGGGGGAGGGTAAGACAGAGTGAGAGAGAGGGAGGGGAGGAGGAAGAGGGAGCTGTGTGTCTCTCCTGCATCAGCGTCAACATCACTGCCACGCCAGCCTTCGTCACCACAAAACAACAAGGAAGATCGTCGCACAACACAGCAATGAAAAAAAGCACCATCAGCACCAGCAGCTCCTCCTCCTCCTCCTCTGCCAGACTTGCATCCACGGATTAGGCCGAAACGCCTCTACGCTCCCCAGGCACAGGCATCTACAGCTCCCCCAGCCAGGAGGAGCCCTGACAGGCATGACCTGAGAGGAAAGGCCATCACACGCTCTCTGTCAACATGGGCAACCAGGAGGCGAAGCAGAGGAAAGCTGCAGCGGCGTCGGGTAATGGAAGCTACCCTTCACTGGATGAAGGATGGAGAGAGGGAGGAGGGGACACCACAAAAAAAGGAGGAAAGAAACTCCATGGTAAGCATGGAGGTAAAGGAGCAGGCAGTGGTGGAGGAGGAGGAGGAGGAGGAGGGGGGATGCATGGCACAGGACCAGGAAAGAAGAAAAACAAATCTGAGTCCAAGTCCTCCGTTTTCTCCATCCGGAAGAGAAAGGGCAACCTGAAAGGGAAAGGAGACGCGTGCTCCTCAGTGACGGGCTCAAAGGAGGACGTTTTAGTGTCTCAACATGACGAACTGGACACTAAAACACCTGAGATGTCTGCAGATGAGCTGGGACAGTCGGACACCGAGGCCGAGAAGAAAAAGAGAGCAGAGCCAGGGAGAAAGGATGGAGAGCAGAAGCAGGAGGTGCAGCGGAAAGCCTCCACAGCAGCAACATCTCCCGCAGAGGATGGAGGGCAGAAGGGAGGGAGCTCAGGGTCGGACACGGACATCTACAGCTTCCACTCAGCAGCCGACCACGAGGATTTACTCGCAGACATCCAGCTTGCTATCAGGCTGCAGCACCAGCAGCAGCATGGGGGGGTTAACTCAATTGTGGAAGCACAGGGAGGTGAAAGGGATCTCAGCTGGGCAGGAGGGGAGGGGACGAGGAAGCAGAGTAATGGGGGAGTTAAATTAACCCCTCCTGAGGAGCTTGACCTGACTCCAGAGTTGGAGCTGGGCTCTGACGCCCTGTCGTTCCTGGAGACGGGAACTCTGTGCGGCTCTGTGAAGCACACGGAGCAGCCTCCAGCAGCACACCTCCCCATCCACACAGAGGTGCAGGAGAGGAGGGAAGAGAAGGAGGAGGAGGGGGTGGAGCATCCGGAGCTAAATGGGAAGGAGCCGAGGGAGAGAGAAGCCTCTCTTTGTGTTGCCACAGGCACAAAAGACCAGCATGCTTGGGTGCAGCAGCCCCCTCACGCAGCCGTCGTCATGGCTACTGCAGGGGGGGCAGCAGGCAGCCCGATCGCCATGACAACCAGTGGTAACAGCTTCCCTGACCTCACATTTGACAGTGTGGGGAAATGCCCAGGGGACAAGGAGGAAGCAGGAGATGAAGGAGAAGAGGAGAAGGAGGAGGTGAATTTCAGTCCTCAAGCTGCAGATGGCCTCAGTAGGAGTCCTGAAGCCACTGAGGGGCCCAGTTCAGGGACCATGTTCGGAGAAGGTGAGGGTCACTTGGGCTCAGGTACCAGTGCAGAGTCCCTAGAGGACTGCCTGAGCACTGGATCTCACCACTCTTCTGCTGCCGGCATAAGCGCCTCCCCCTCCAGCCAGGACGAGGTCAGGAGGAGCAGCGTGAGCTTTCTGCCTCCCCAAGAGAGTCCCACACTGGCCAAACGACTCCTCAGGTCCAACCACTCCTCCACCTCCTCTAGCCCTGTGGTGAAACCCTACCCCCCCATCTTCCCCTCCTACATCAAGACCACCACGAGACAGCTCAGCTCCCCAGGACAGTCCCCAGCCCTGTCCCCGTCCCACAGCCCTCTGTCCCCGCGCAGAGCCCACCATCACCTCCACAGGTACCTTAGGTCCTGCAACACCTTCATTGTAATGATTGTTATTGATTGTTATTCTTTAACCCTTTGAACCCTGGGAAAATTGGCTTTTTTATTTTTTTTTTTTCATTTTTTTCAAAAACAAGCAACGAAAGAAAAAATAACCCCAAAACTGGCAAAAAAGTTTTAAGAAGTTCAAGAAAATTACCTGAAAATTAATAAAGAAGAAAAAAGTTCTAAGAAAGGGGCTTAAAAATTACAACAAACTTTAAATAATAACATAAATTTAAATAAGTAATTATGATCATTAGAAATATAGTTTTTCCTTAGTCTTTCTTTTTCCCCCCAATATTTTTCCATAGCCTTTCTTAAATAACTTTCTAAATATACCAATTAGTTTGATTTCTTTAAAAAGAAAAAAAAAAGGGGGGGGGCTTGGCACAACTTGGCAAGATATGTCCCACAGATTCCAAAAAAAAAAATATTTCTTTCTGCACTTTTTGGGTAATTTTTGGGCCGTGTGTTAAGTTGTTCTTGCCTTCTTCCCATATTTGTGAAAGAAATCAAACCAATTTTCCCAGGTTTCAAAGGGTAAACCCATTTGTTGCAGTTTTGCTCTTGTATTTTTGGTTTTTGAAAGCTAATTTAGAAAAAAAAACATCCAAAATCTTCATCCTGAGCATGCTTGGGCACTGAGTGTGGCTTTTAATAGAGGCAGCTGCACACACTTCAGTGAAGAGTGTGAAGAAAGACCGACAGGCCTGCTGGGTGTACTTAATGTTGCAAAACTGGGATTGGATGATTGCTTCTTATTGGAGAGGTCTAAATGGATCTAACTTCCTAAACTGGAGTTTCGTACATTGCAGTTTTTGGATTCAAATAATGAAAAAATTATATCAAGAATGCATTTTCCACACATCACTTTAATATTCCACAATACCACTGTAAAAGTAATGGAAATATCATAACAGCGTTTTTTGCACGAGTTAGTCCATTCACCAAAAAAAACCTAAAGAGAAAGTTCACCCTAAAATCAAAAGTTAATATTTTTCCTCTTACCTGTGGTGCTTTTTATCAGTTTAGATAGTTTTGGTGTGAGTTGCTGAATGTTGGAGTTATTCACCGTAGAGATGTCTACTTTTACTCCAATATAATGGAACTAGATGGCACTCAGCCTTGGAGTGCCAAAAATATCAACAGCAATGTCTTGTTCCAAAAAAGGCTGGAGCAGTTACTTAAGATAATGAGCTTGTGACTTGCAGTTTCATATAGAAACTCATTCTTTGAACCTTCTAACCGCATCACCTATGGAAACGTACATTTTCTCATAGACGCGAGGTGTAACATTAGCCAGCTCAGGTGAGTAAGTAGTTACCTCTCATCCATGAGTAGATGTGTAGCTGTAGATTATTCTCTGCGTTGTGTTGTCTAGAAGGATGAAACAGGGACCATAGCTCTCTTGCCACTGGAGCAGGATTTATTTGCATGCCAGCTCTGTGCAAAATGAAATAAATTCAGTACAGCTTCTTCATATGACTGGGGTTCAACATGCACACTTCTCCTCAGCTGTCTGAACTAATGCATGTTTAAAAACATTCATACAATAATGTCACAAAAACATTATGAAAAATACATTTCAATATTTGTCTGATCGGATAGTGTAAAATTCCCTTTTGACAAATTCTGACTGTAAAGTTCCTTTAAAAGACTTTTTTTTCTCAGTCATTTATTCATTCATTTTCTGTAACCGCTTGTCCTCGTAAGGGTCGCGTTGAGGCTGGAGCCAATCCCAGCTGTCAATGGGGCAGGAGGCGGGGTACACCCTGGGCAGGTCGCCAGACTATCGCAGTGACGACACATATTTACAGATAACCATACATGCTCACAGTCACACCTAAGGGCAATTTAGAATTAGGGCAACCTGACCTGCATGTCTTTGGACTGTGGGAGGAAGCCGGAGAACCCAGAGAGAACCCACGCAGACACGGGGAGAACATGCAAACTCCACACAGAAGGGCCCCCGCCCACGGACCGAACCCCGTTCCAACCAGGTTACGAACCACGCACCCTCTTGCTGTGAGGCAACAGTGCTAACTACGAGGCCATCGTGCCGCCCTTTTTTTATACTCAACAGTGGCAATTTTTTTAACGTTTTATAATGAACAATATGAATTTAAACATGTCACAATAACATACTATGTATTATCAAAAATACAAAATCATTTGTGTTGATAATATAAATACACACGAAAACAAACAAAAGAACTTGCATACTTGTGCAACATGCAATAAATTCAGGACAACAGCTTCATATGACTAGGTTTCAACATACACACCTTTAAAAGAAAGAGAAGAAATACAGCAGACTGCTTGAGAAACCACCTGCATGCTCTTGTAGCCTAGCTTGAGATTGGTAAATTAGCATGCAAAAATGTGTTCATAAAATGTTTATGTTCATAAATGTTCATAAAATATCTGTGAGCCTAACAACACAAATTTGAATCACTATATAAAGTTTAAACCATGTTTTAGCTCTCTGTGAGCAGGAGCAACTACAAACTCTTTCCTCTCCTCAGCAGGGCATGATGTGACTGCATGGATGTATTATAATGTATTATAAATGTGACTGAGAAGAGTAGCGCGAAGGTAGGGGAAGTGACGTCATAACAGGAAGTAACGAAAATAAAACACATTTCAAAATAAAATACAAATATATGTAAAATAAATAAACATGACAACGATATGACAACGTGAAAATAGATACTGAGTAGGGACTTTTGTTGAATTACAAATCTATTACTTGAACACACCTGTTACAGATGCACTCTTCCTTCTGCACGGTGATTCGTTTGTAGTTCCTGCATGAAACTGCAAGCAACAACTACGGTAGATTAATCTGAATTAACCATGTAAAGATTTCTGGAAAGAGACATTACTGTTGAGTCTCCAAGCATCAGGGGTTAAACTACGAAGCAAGTTGAACAGAGCCCGGCTCTCTTTAACTAAGCTGGCTCAATAAACCCTGCAGCCTCGGTCAGAGCTAACAGGAACCATGAAGCTGTCTATCAACTTTCTTTGTTAACTCAGGCTTTCTGTTTCAGACTGTCAGCAAGTCATTTGACACTTAAAAATAATAATTCACGGGCTGCCTACTTCTGCCCTTTGAAGAATATTTAAATTTACTATTACAGCACAGTGACACTGACAGAAAATAACATATAGTGAATGCACAAATTAATATAGGCAATCTGTTTAATACTAACAGACTAATCTATCAGCTCTACAGTAGCAGTGAAAAGCATATAAACACAAGGGGTAATACAGTATGGTATGATTGGAAGGGATAATATTGCATTTAATATAAAATCATCCTGATTAAAAATATATAGTGACCTGTTCATGCATAAAGCGATCTGTGGTTTTAAAGAAGCTTCCTTTACAAATTGACCGGAAAACACCACACACACATGCACAACAATAAGATTAAGGTAAACAGTATTCTTGCTCAGGTTTGGCTTTTCTTTCTTTCCTCTGTAAAGAAAAAAAAATGATGCATATAGCAATACTGTTAATGCACGGCTTCGTTTGTTGATATTCATGTCACATTATGGTTCAACAAGTTGTACAAAGTGTGATTAAAACGTTTTCTCAGCTGACAGTCTGTATGGCTCATATGCTGACACTGATTATAGAGTGACGCTCCTCAGAGAAGCTGTGAAAGATGCTTTTTAACTGATTTCAAGCGGAAACTCAGAATATAACCTGCTCCCCACCAGGTTCAGTTTCACACATAAGTTACCATGGCGATCTAGCAAGGGTAAAAGATAGCAGTCTTCATAGTACAGGAAACCATGGCTTTAGACTCAACAGATCTCACTAAGGCACTAATCTTGCTTTGTAGTAAACTCCCCAGAAGTCAAGTGCCATCTAGTTTCATTATACTGGAGAGGAGGCAGACAATATCTCCAACTCTCAGGCACTGACACCAAAACTATCTAGACTGACAAATAACACTACAGGTAGAAGTAAATATGTATTGTTGATTTTGGGGTGAACTGTCCCTTTAAGACCCTTATAGACATGCACCCTTTCACTTGATGGTCACTTCACTTCATTTCCATAAATACTCTCTCATGTCAGAGCTGTGAGGAACATCGGTGTGAAAGTCGCCTTTGTCTAAATGACCAAAGGTCATCACTTAAACAGACCGATGAGCCAGCGATGTTGATGTATTTCATGTCTGGACAGTAAACCTGCTTTTTCCACTTATCCTTTCCCATAATCTCCATATAGTACTGAAGTCAGCTCTGACAGAACACCCTGGTGATATACAGAGCTGTGCAGTTAGCATCATGCCTGCTTTTGTTGTTGTTGAAGTAACATCACTGTGTGAAAATGCAGTGCACATCAGTGTCCCTTTCAGTTGTATTCATGCTCAGACGAGTCACCTGACTAAAGCAGACATTTGAGTTTTAAAAGTTGACTTTCATCCAAGGAAATGAATTGGAACTTTAGGCTACCTGAAAGTTACAAAAACAAAATGTTTGTAATGTTTTGGTTAGATTTCTTTTAAAAACATGGGGAAAAGGCAGCGAAAGAAGAAATGATCCAAAAATGTGCAAGAAATTGGTAAAAAGAACAAGAAAATTGCCTGAAAATTAATAAAAACAAACAAACAAACAAAACAAGGCAAACAAGATTTGGAAAAAGTGACAAAATTTAAATATTTAATTATGATGATTACTCATCATTGTACTGTACATGAGAATGTTTTCTTTTAATGCCACTTTATACTTCTACTCCACTATATTTCAGAGGATAATTTAATTCACTGCATTTATCCAACAGCTTTAGTTACTTTACAGATTAAGATTTTTGTATAAAAAATAGAAAAGCAAACTAGCTTGATTTCTTTTAAAAACATAGGAAGAAGGCAATAAGCAACAAAATGACCCAAAAATTGGCAAGAAATCAGTAAAAACTACAGGAAAGTAACCTAAAAATACGCTTGAAAGAAACAAAACAAAACAAAAAACAAGGCAAAAAACACTTGAAGAAAGTGCTTAAAAATATTATAATAATTCTATAACATAAACTTTAATGTAGTTTTAATATAAACTTGCAGTTTATATTGTAATTATGATAATTATGAATATAGTTTTATAGTTTATAGTATCCCGACTTTTTTTCTTTTTTTCCCCTAGAAATTTGTCCCTAGCCATTTAGAAAATAATTTTCTAAATCTACCAATTTCTTGAAGTTAGTAGGTCATTTCAAACCAACGCTCATTGTATTATTTTCGCTGTTTTTGAAAGAAATTTACATTTCACATTAATTTGCTCATAGTAGAAAGGTTGAAATACTTGTGAAAGGCGTCTGAAAGCAGCGCAGGAAGTGTGCTGTTGCACCAGGTTTTGAAGGGTTAAATCAATAAAAATAAATAAACAGTCTGCTTTCAAAGAACAAGATACATACTGAATAGACTGAAAAATGCAAGAACACGGGTTCTTATGTCGTCATTGTAATGTCCCCTGTGTTATCAGTTTGAGTTATGTGTTTTCACAGAACAGCTAACCTGAAATGTGAATGTTGACAGGACGATGGCTGCACGCAGGCAGCGCTCCCGAAGCCTCGCTGGGCCTCTCAGTCGCTCAGCCGACTGGACGGAGGAGCTGGAGAGGAGGATGAGGAGCAGAGAGGAGGATGGAGGAGGTTCAGGAGAATATCTAGTGGGCTACAAAGGAGGTGGCAGCCAACCCCTGTGTGCGACCAGAAGATCCTCTTGTGGACAAGTTTCTACCTGCGGCTTCCAGGACGTCTTCACAGGTACGCACAGAGCGTTCACATGATTGTTTCTGTTTCCTGAGGGCATACAGACAGCAGGAGACGAAATGTAACAAATGTGCATCAATGACTCTGAGGACAAACAAGCACTGATTGTGTTCTATTAACCCTTTGAAACGTCTTTCAGAGACTCGGGAAGAAGGCAATGAGCAACTTGTGAAGCGACCTAGAATTAGCAAGAAAATTGTAAAAAGTAAAATAAATTACTTGAAAATGAGCAAAAAGAAAACAAACAAACAAACAAACAAACAAACAAAGAAACAGGAAAGCAAAAATAATAAGTTAATTAATACATTTAAGAAAAACAAGGAAATTATCCCAAAAAGGTGCTTAAAAATAATAGTAATCCTTTGAAATCATTTTAAATATTTAATTATGATAATCATAAATAGAGTTCTATGGACATATTTCCCTAGCTTTTTAAAATAAATTATTTTCTAAATCTACTCATTTCTTGCAGTTTACAGGACATTTCTTGCCCAGTTGCGTGTTTGCATTTTTTCATGTTTTTGAAAGAAATCAAACCTAAACCAAAAATGTAAAAACATGTGAAAGGTGCCTGATTGCAGCATAAGAAACCCAGTCACCATTATCTCCAGCAGGATTTACACACTACTCCGACCCAGTAGCTCTGAAACAGCTGAGAAATCTCCTGTAGATTAATTTTACAATAACTTTGATGTTTCTTTACCTGCAGGTCAGTGAAAACATCATTCAATCAAAGATCAATACATGAAACATAACCTCTCCAATGCCAACATTAAAAGCATGCAGTTAATCCCCTAAAAATAGATGTTGACCTTTGGCATACAGTGCTAGCATTTGTGTCAGAGAGTTGGACATCAATAAATGCATAGAGAGATATTTTTAACTGGAGACAAGCTCAACCTGTTTTTCATTGCTCTATGTCTGCTCATGTGCTTCTCCTTAAATTCACAGTAATACCCTTTGTCTTTTCTACCTTTCTCAGAAATTAACAATTTGGTCACGCTGGAGCAAATTAGCTTGATTTATTTTAAAAGCACAAGAAGAAGCAATGAACAACTTAAGAAGAACTGGACCAAAAAAGTAAGAAATTATTAAAATATGAAAAGACAATTACTTAAAATTAAGCAAGCATGGCGGTGCACAATAAAACCGCAACCCGGTTTGTCCGGTGGCGTTCTTATCTGACGCATTCCAGCTGCATTTTATGCACACGCAAAATGTGTGGCTTTTGTGTGTGTTTTTTGGTTTGGCGAACCTATTACAAAAGTACTGTCAAAGTGGCAGTATTATATAAGTTCATAATGAGAACAGGTTGCAACAAATATGTTTCGCCATCTTTAAATTTAGACAAGTCAAGTTAAATAGATTCAGTTAAGGTTAAATAGATTCAGTTTAGGAAAAGAATCATGGTGGTGACATATGTCAAAATAGTTCAGGGTTCACTTGGTTTCACACAGTTCCAAAAACTGTTCTCCTGGTGGTAAGTACAGTGTTGTTTGACCCATCCACTACTCTAACCTGCCTGCCCACACAGACTTTTGGTATTTATACTATTACTACTACTACTACATGGTCAAATGAGCCTTCCCTATAATGTGGGTTATATATATGAGTTGCTGTGCATTACTTTTTGTGTGGATATGTACAAACAGTGCATGAGAACAGCCTGCATTATGTGGTGGGGGGCATAAAATGTGTTAAAATTACATGCTTGCAACACAAAAACAATGTCAATGCAAAGTTGCTAGGGATCTTTTGTTGTGGTAATTGCACAAAAGTATAAAGAGTGGGGATGTCTGCGTAGGGCGGGCCAGAGGGACAGTGGATGACTGAAATAAATATGGATGTGGGAACGCTGTTTCTGTAGTGTGTGAAAGCAAAGTTCTGTTTGTTCACATGACCAAGTTTTTTTTTCTCTGATAGTAATCAAGTGTTTTTTCTTTTCCTAAAAATAAGCAAAACTGACTGTTCATAATAGATTTGGGACTGCCACTGTTTTTTACATGAGCCTTGTTTTCTTCACTGGCTGTGCAGGTCGAACTCTCCTGGAGAAGCTGTTCCTGCAGCAGCAGCAGGAGGAGCCGGAGGAGGCTGAGAGGCTCTGCTCCAGGATCTTGGCCATGGGTCTTCTGCTGCCGTTCACTGACTGCTTCAGAGAGCAGCTGGGAGGCAGCAGTGCCCACATCACCCCCACAGCTGCAGCCAAGTTCGATGTATGCAGTCACACTTCACACACCTTCACCTAAATCTGTTCATTTGCTTTGATAATTTTTCAGTGTAAAATCTCATCATCGTCATTATTGTCTGTTATCATCATCATCATCATCATCATCGTCAGCATCAAAATTTTTGTCAGTCATATTCATCACCATTGTCATAATCATCGTCATCACAGTCATCATCACCAATGGCATAGTCACAATCATCAGCATAATCATCTTTGTCATCACTGTGCAACAATCGCTGTCGTCATCATCATCGTGATCATCATGATCATCATCATCAACGTCACAGTCATCATCGTCATCGTCATCAACATCATCATTGTCCTAATCATGATCATCAACGTCATCATAACCATCATCATTGCCATCATCGTCACTTTCGTCATAGCAGTCATTATCATCTTCATCATCATCGTTCAGTATGTTTTGAAATTTGTCTGCCCTTTTTTGCATGCCGCTTTCTACTGTGATCAGTTGTATTGCAGAGCCCACCACAGGGACGTTACTCTCTTGCTTGGCCGCTAGTAGTTGTAGCCTTGCAAGATCCCAACCAAATATGTAGATTGTCTCTCATCCATCCATGCATTAGCAAAGAAGTGTGGTGGCACAAAAGCAACCTGGTCAAACTCCTACGACCAAATCACTGTCATGCTGATACTCACTACAACAGCACTGCAAAAATGTACTTGTAATTCTTTACCTACACCAAAAATTTAGCATTTAACAAGAGTTTTGTTCCCTCAGCATGACCAGCTGTACACATGGGCAGCAGTTAACCAGCCACCTCACTCTCTGGATCCTCTCGAAGGCAAAATTCTACCAGGGCAGCTGAAGGGCCCCTGGCCCCCAGCCAAGCCAGGCGGAGACAACAGTACTGGACTCAAATCCACAGAGGCAGGTAAGATCAACACTCACTCATGGTATGCACATATACAAATACATCACACATTGGCTGCTTTGTCTGTTGTAGCTCTTCTTTTTGCTGCAATGTAAAATCTGACAAATTATTCTTATTAAAAATAATCTTGAAAACCGATTGTCTTGAAAACTAAAGTATAACTATAAATCTAAATGTATGTTTACTTTATATCAAAGTGTTATGGTTACTTGAAATTTAGCTGTATTTACTTAATTTTGTGAACTTAAAAAAATGTCAAGTGAAATGACCTTGTTCTTTTCAACTGTTAGCAACTTCTGTAAGCCCATGCAGCATGACTGAACTTGATGATGACAAAGAGGATTTTGCTATTGATGAAGTCAGGACATCTGCAAGTTCTGTTATCTTAACATATTTAAGAATATACAAATATGAATACATATATACTGTATATATAGCACTTTAAAACACACCCAGTCACCCAATTGTGCCACCTCTCGATCCACAGCACCTCCCTGCCCCTGTACACACACAGAGTAGTATATTGGTGAGAGAGCAGCGACATGGGCCTTGGTTTGTGATGAGGGCAGCTCCTGCTACCAGGATCAGCCAATAGCAACATTCATTTGCAATAGGCAGGTTTCAACCTTTAGAGGGCAGTTACTATGCACATTTAAATACATTTATACACTATATTTGGAATTTTAATACTTTGCACTCAAATGTCAAGCATTGGACCAGAATGCATCAACAGCACAGGCTTTTGAACTGAAGACAGTGGTTTGGGGTTTAGTTACTCTTAAATAAGGGCTACACAGACTCTATGCTTGAAAGATGCTTAATAATCAGCATGATTTGACCACTCTTAGATGAACTAATTATCAAATATGGACATATACTGAATGCTTCTCTCATACACATCTTGACACAAGTCATTTATGAAAAACTGTTTGCAATATTCCTGTAATAATGTCATTTACTTTTTTCAAACTCAAAACCACACTGTGCAAATATCTCCCCTGACACAATTGTGTTAAAGTAATATCACCCGTAAGATTTCTATGGGATTTTTGGTGGGGGCTTTCTCAGATAGTCTGTATTTTGTTGTATAATACTGCAGATGTATGTCATCCATATTTTTTTCAGACATTGTCACCTTGCTTTCAGTATTGTGTCACCCTCCAACAGAGAAAGTAGAACGTAGGGAGGTGAAAGTGGCAGGGTGCTGGCCAGCAGGAGGAGGACAGCATTGCTACTCCTGTCAAAACCAAGACATCCAAGTGTTTAAAACTCACTGATGATTTTATCTGCATTCAGCTTTATTCACGGACTCTGACCTTCATGTTTCTTTTCCCCTTTTTTCCATTTTCCTGTCGGCATTTAAATGGGATTTTTGGTCTTCATGCTTTGGCTTTTCAGAAGACAATCAAGGTGAGTCATCATTTCTGTATGTTGTGGGCTGCATTTTTGTGTTTACTCAGAGAAGTGAGAGAATTTGAGAGAATGCTTACACATTGGCATTGTTGTTTAGTCTCGGATGAAGATTTGTCAGCCTGTTTGATAATATCACGACTAGAAATAAGCCTACCCCTCCATAGTGGGTGGAGAGTCCCAGTTGGGGATGTATAAATACTGACCTGCTCACAAAGTATAACACTTGTATCATCTTTGGCCACTTTGGTATTTGAGCTTTCGCTTTTGTCCAAATAGTCTAAGCTCAATTTTTTTCTTTTCTTTTGTTAGTAAGGTTAGGTTTCTCCAGTATCATATAAATCCCTTTTATGTAGGCTGATATTGGCTCTTTTACTTCGTAATTACTTAACCATTAGGGACAGTTTGGCATAATTTACACACTTTTAATTCTGAATCTTTTGATCATTTTGGCTGTGTTCATGCGCATGGTATACATTTTGGCAAGATTGTGCATTTTTGTTCAATCTTGGAATTTCCAACTCAGCTTCTACAATAAGTTTAACATACACTGTGGAAACTAAATTGTTACATTCAGACTGTTAAGTGCAAAAAATGCCCCACTGAAACCCATTTAAACTGCAGTTTCTGATCCCACAGTTGTCAAAGCATAAAAACATGCATTGCATTATTTTTGGGTGTCATTCTGGGCTTTTGCCTTGGAATTTGTCATTTTGACTGTTTTCCACCTGATGATGTGATTTTTTTTTTATCACATTTGGCATATGAAGAAAATACATGCTATTTCTACTAGGTGCACTGATGCTGCTAATGACTGATATACCCCAGACTGTTATCATCAAAAGAAAAAATTACTCTGCCTGTAGTATATTGAAAATAAAACCCACCCATACACCCATACATTTAATGTAAAACATAGTGGCATCATGGCAAAAAAACTGGTATTTAAAGGGTTAACATTCTGAAAATTGATGAATGTTTGATATTTACGATTAGGACTGATGTTTGTTAATTAACTATTTAATTAATTATTTGATTTCTTTTTTTTAAAACATAGTTTAAAAAAATGACAAATCTACCTTGTACCTTAACTCAAAGAAGGCAGACAATCATATTAATTTATCTCTGTTGTTCTGTGTAGTACTAACTGTTGATATGTCTGTTTGTACAGAACACCATGCAGCCATCTTGGGTTTGACACAACCACAGAAGGAGAGCTATGAGGTCAGTCACTTTCATTTTCTCGAGTTTACCTCCAGCTAAAGCTGAGAGAGAAATCAAACCTTTGGCTTTAAAGGGTTAAAATCTAAAATCCTAGGTACAAAATACAAGCAATACTATACAAAATATTCCCAGTACTAAGTGTAAAAAATATATAAAAGTGCAATAATAGCATCATATGATCATTGAGTGGATTGATAGAAAGTGAATATGGATAGGAATTTTGCACATGGCCAGTGGTGGTTGTTCCTGATGGACTGAGGAAATGGCTGAGGTTAGTAAAGTCACAGCTTTTTTTCCAGTCTGTTTGTGCATGTGCAAATTGATCTGTAGCGGCTGCCTGATGGGAGGAGCTGGAACAGATGGAGTTCAGGGTGTGTAATAATGTCTTTGAGGTTGATTTTTGCCCGTCTCACACAGCGAGTGTTATAAAGATGTTGTAGTGATGGAACCTCAATGCCAACAATGTTCTGTGCTGTTTTCACAACATGCTGGGGGGCTTTTCTGCCAGCTTTAGTGCAGATCATGTATCAGGCTGTCATGCAGTTGGTGAGGATATTCTCTATGCTGAAGCTGACAACCAGTTTTTGGGGTAGGTTGGTTCTCTTTAGTCTTCTAAGAAAATAAAGGTTGTGCATTACTCACTACTGCTGAGGTGTTCAACAGAGATCCTCTGTGATCGACCGGACCAGGAACTTGACGCTGGTGACTCTCCAGTGCCTCTGTGTTGACATGTTTCATCTTCACGTGCGCCTGAATTCCACAATGATATTCTTAGTCTTTTTGTTGCACCATTTTATGTTATGTTTTTTGTTTTTGCTTAGGAGAGGGACATTCAACCTTAAATGGTTGTATTTTGATTTCTTTTAATACCCTCAGAATTCCAAAAACCCACATGTGGGTGCTAACTGTTCTGACAATCAATGTTAAACAATGCAAATTGGCTTTATTTTGGCTGTGAGGAGGGGCTTCATCGTTATGCTGAAATCCGCAGTGATCTCCAGTTTTGTTTTGGTTTTTTTTGGGTCTTTCAGACCATGTTGTTGTTGCTGCATGTTGTCTGCAAACTTAACTATGATGTTTGAACTGTGAATGGGTCGGCAGTCGTGTGTGAAGAGTGCATAGAGAAAGGGGGCCCAACACACAGCCCTGGGGGACACCAGGACTCAGGGTGAGGGCGGAGGACATGTGCTTGCCCAGTCTGACAGTGAGGGGTGGTTGATGAGAAAAAGAATCCAACTGGATATGGGGGATGCAGGATGATGACATTAAATGCACAACTGTGTGGTAAAATGCAATAAAGTATATTATATCAAGTACTGTATTTAAGTACAAATTTAAGATAGTTACTTCACGACATATACACATACATCAAACAGCTTTGGTTACTTTAGAAATTAAGATTTTTGCATTAAAATCAGGAGTTTTATAATATAGTGTTTTGTTTTGTTTTTTATTGAATTACCAAACAGTTTACACAAGCACAGCTGCAGTGATGAGTTGTTTGATCAATCATTTGACTCTCAAAAAATAATTGCCAACTCTTTTGATAAACGTTTAGGGTTTTTTTTTATATTTATTTATTTTTAATATGTATGTTTGAGTTTGGGTGTGGAGTTGAGTTTTGTGTTTCTCCAACACTTTTAATGACTTTGAGTTTACAGATTATTTCTTCTTTTTTTAATAATTATGAGTTTGGGGGTATTTCAATTTTTTTTTATTATAATTTTAATTTTTTTTTTCTTCCATTTTTAAGTTTTGGGGGTTTTTTGTGTTTTTTATGAATTTAAGGTTTTGGGATGATACTTTTACTTACGTCACATTTTTAATGCAGGACTTCTACTTGTCACAGTATTTTAAGAGAGTGGTATTAGTACGTTTACTTAAGTAAAGGATCTGAATGCTTCTTCCACCTCTGCTGTAGTCCACAAAGAGCATCCTGATGTAGGTGTTGTGTCTTTTGAGGTGGGAGAGGGCTGTATTGAGAGTCAAACTGATGGTGTCCTTAGTCTACCTGTTTGCTCGATTTTGGAGAGTTTTTAATAACTGCTTGAGTGTGGACAATATTTTTTTTGTAAATAAAGGAGGAAAAAACTAAATTTTCAAAAATAATCATGTTTGTGTCAGCCAACAGCTGTCTGAAAAAAATCTTCTTACACTTTATGGAGCAATTTTTTCTCAAAATTTATTCCAGCCTCATTCAAGAGAAATCTATCCTGGTGATATAGAACTTTGTTGAGCTGAACATATTCTATATAATTCAATATTTTATCTGAAATTGGATTGGGAATATTTTCACAGCATTTTCTTGTGGCACTAATGGACATATGTATATGAATCTGTAGTTGCATTTCCAGTTAGATTGTAATTAGGGCACAGAAAGAGAGCCATATTCTGTTTTGATTAATGCCGTAACATGAGTTCAGAGGCGCAGCTTTCATAGAGCGCTGTAATGTGACAGAATGCTTTGATATCATAGAATGCTTTGATGTCAGTGGTGCCATAGTACAGCATGATGAATCATATGGTTTGTAAATCTAATCTGACGCTCTGCACTAAAATGAGAGAGCTGTTGTTCCAAGAAACAGTGTTCTATTTCTCCATGAATTAACGAACAGTATCGTAAATCACGCATTCACTCCATTCTACGTTCTGCTGCTTTGTCTCACGAGACAGAGCGCCCAGAGTGCACTCTGCCACTCTGAGAGTACAATGTTTTGGATAACTGAACCATACATTCCAACAGTGCTCTGAGTTTACTCATGGTCCAGTTTGTGCCAGAGTTTCCATTAATGCATTTTGTGAATTTGTAGAGTTTTCTCTGCAATGTCCAGGGGAATTAAGTCTGACAAAACTTTTTGCAAGCATTGTGAGCATAATGTGTTTGTCATATTTTCAAGCCAAATCGTTGCACCACTTAATTTTTTCACATGATTAAGTGTAGTGGAATTGGTCCAAACGGCCTATAAAATTTGTAGGGAATCCTGGGCTGGGGTGGACACATAGACTATCCCAGAAAGCAGGTAACAAATATGATGCAGCATAGCAGAGTCTTTGCTTGTTCAACTTCAGCATGAAGCTTTGTTACATTACACCGCTGCAGATGTCACTAAAGAGAGAGCTATTTTTTTTTTTGTCTGACCTTTGCTCTCCTCTCTGCAGGAGGAATGTGTGCTGCCTTCAGCCAAATTGAAGGAGAAACACGTCAATGTCATCCAGCAGCTGGAGCAAACCATCGAGGATCTCAGGACTAAGATAGCGGAGCTGGAGCGACAGCCCCCTCTGCTGGACAGCATGAAACCCGCCACCTCCACCACGGACAGGGAGTGTGGAGGGGAGGAGGGCCTGCTGAGGGTGCTGTGTGATGCTCACCTGCAGACTGAGGCAGCTCCTGCTGCGGGTCCCCTGGAGGCCAAGTCTGTGCAGACCTCCCCCATGGACGACAGCTTTAAGTTCAAAGTGCCTTGTAACGAGCCGGGAGGAGTCAGCAGTCTCCTGCAGCCTCCTCCCAGACAGGACGCCTTCCAGTGCTCATGTCAGCTGCAGCCTCCTCCTCCTCCGCCTGCATCTCTTCTTCCAGGAGGAGCAGCACCTCCTCAATCTTTACAAGGACAGATTGTGGCACCTCCTCCACCACCACCTCCACCTCCACCATTACCAGGAGGCTCAATGCCAGCGCCTCCACCACCACCTCCACCTCCACCTCCATTAGCTCCTGGTTCAGCAGTTCCTCCACCTCCACCCCCACCCCCACCTCCTCCTCTCCCTGGTGGCATTGCTCCACCCCCACCTCCTCCACCTCCACTTCCTGGTGGCATTGCCCCGCCACCACCTCCACCTCCTCCTCCTCCTCTTCCTGGCGGCATTGCTCCACCACCTCCTCCATTACCAGGAACAGGAGTTCCACCTCCTCCACCACCACCTCCAGGCTGTGGGCCTCCTCCACCACCTCCTCCACCAGGAGCCATCTGTGTGCCACCTGCTCCTCCAGGAGCTCTGGGCTCCCTGCCTCCTCCTCTGCCGTTGGGGCTGTATGCTCTGGGTCTGACCCAGGAGAAGCCGCCCAGGAAGGCCTTGGTGGAGCCTCCCAGACCCATGAAGCCCCTCTACTGGACCCGGATCCAGCTCAACACCAAAAAGTAAATATGGTTGAATACAAACAGTCTCAAGATGATGCATTGTTTGAATCTTCAAATTTTTGTTTTTGTTCTCCGAAAGAACCAAAAAGATAGTATTGGCACAATTCTATATTTTTCCTGTTTTCAACCAATCATATGTGCAGGGTCAGACCAAAGCCAGCAATGTGTCTCTCAGGATGTTTACACTTCCCTTCCTGTCTGTGGCTCTCAGCACAAACATATAGTTTAAATTTTCATTAAAATAATCTCTGTAAGTCCTTAAAACAGCTTAACGCTGTATTCTTTAACGAAACAATACTCAACCAGGAGAAAACTGAATATTTGTTGGGGACTATTTTCAGCAGCAGATCAATCCACATTTGATGCTCTACTGAGAACTTCAGAGTTGTTGTCCTGTTTTGGAAGTCAAAGGCTAGTGTGTTCAGTGGTAGACTTTTGAATGAGTCTGCTAGACTTCATTTAAACTGCCCAACTAATGGATGCATTTCTTTTTTTGTTTTGTTTTTTGTTTTCTCCTCCATGATTTAACCCATGAAAGTTCATTTGAATATGCCAGACCATATTCAGTCATAAGGAGAAGAGCAAAAGTGATGTTTTCTCAGAGGTACTATGTTTTTTCAGAGGGTCCAACACCAATAATAATGAACAGAAGAAACATGTACATATTTGCACTAATGCATAATTAATGAAGTGAAATAATGAATGACTGGCTTTAATGGAACATCCAGGAGGGATCAGCATGTATGAGCAACACAGCCTCAAGCCACCGCTCACCACTGGCCTGTCGAAATACGAGCCCTGCTCTCGAAATGTTCCATAATAAATGTTATAGGCAGAACAGAGAGTGGTAGTAACGCTTTGAGACCCAAGCATATTGACAGATTTCTTTCAAGAACATAAGAAAAAGGCGTTAAACAACTTTTAAAGTAATGACCAAAAAAATCAGCATGGAATAAGTGAAAGATACAAGAAAATGTCCTGAAATTCAGCACATAAAAAGAAAAAATCAAATTAATTAAAAAAAGGAAATGACCTATATTGAATAATTATACTAAATATAATTTTAATAGTAATAATAAATTATATTTTAAATTAGAATGATAAGTTTTCTGGAACTTTATTTTACTTCTTTGGTAGGTGTACATTTTCTAGTAATTTACTCTCCCCTCTTGTTTGGATTATTTCTCTGGTAGCAGCCCAAGAAAACAGACGTCAAATCAGGTTTCAAAGGGTTAAAGTCAAAGTTACATACATATACAAAGTTAATTTTAAGGCTGTGTGAAAGTGTGCAACACCCAAAGATGCTTAGAATGGATTTTAACAAATGCAACGTCATGTTACGGATCACACTTCACACTTAATGCAAATCTAAGCAAAACTTTTTAAGGCCAGTAAGAGCAGGGGGATAACAATGCTTAACTGTTGAAATCTGTAAGCTCGCTTTTGTGTTTCTCAGGGAGGTTTCTTCTTCGTCGGTGTGGGAGACGATCGAGGAGCCCGACTTGGACTTTGAGGAGTTTGTAGAATTGTTCTCCAAAACAGCTGTGAAGGAGAAGAAGCAGCCGCTCTCTGACACCATCACCAAGTCCAAGGCCAAACAGGTCTGTGTGTTTATATTACATGTAATCACAGTTATAGGGTCAAAAGCAGCCAATCATAGATTTTTAACATGTTGATTTTAATGTCTTTTTTAAAACATTTAAGTTTGATATGGCTTATGATGTTGCTTTTGCTTAGCAACTCTCATTATAATAAGTCTTAATCACTAAACTCAGTTCTATAAATAAAAAGATGAATGATATATGGCGGATGTCCGCGTATAAAACCCATACATACACGCATGCTGTATCATTTGTATAAAGAATGCCCTAAACCAGGTAAGACAACATAAAGACATTTAACCATGCAGTATTTTCATGTTCAAAGAATAAAATTATGCATTTAAATATTAAAATGATGAACATCTATTGGCTAGATTGTCATGAAATTTGCTGTGCATATTCAAACATGCAAATATATTGCCGAGTCGCCATGGAAGTGTTGTTCATTTGCTTGTTAACGTTACCTTAGTTACATCATCAAAGCCTTTTATGTGTCCACTACTTGCTACAAAGCACCTCGAATGAACATCAGTTAAAGTTTGTATTTGATCATAATCAGAGATATTTTTTAGGATCAGAGTGTTAACCCCTATTGTAACATCACATTTCGTCACCCCATGTCATCCGTGTGTGCACCAAGAGGCACATACAGGGATTATTAGGCGCAGAAAAAAACCATCACATTCAGATGGGAAGTGTGCACCAGACTCCTACATGAAAGTCTGGGGTTTGTTGGACCCATCCACCCTGTAGGTGCCCTTTCACTTCTTATATTATGTCATTACCAGCAGTATTTCAACCTGATGCTGTCCTGCTGCGTTTCATATGGATGCAACATGATCTGTCCAGCTGCGTTTTCAAAAGACAATGTTCATTTGCTTCTCACCTGGCTGCTGCAGGTGCTGTCTGGCTGGTGGTAACGTTAGCTCTTTAATCAATCGATCAATGAAGGCAAGAGTACTAGCCAATCAGAGGGAGAGAAGGGCGAGTCGTAGCTTCACCATGCTAAGAAAAATACGTTTACTCCCAGGAGAATAATTTCTAACCATTTCAGTGACCTCTGACATTTTCTTTTGCAGAAGTTTCAACATATTACTTCCTTCCTGCTCTTTAATATTGTGTAGTGTAACTTCCCTTCCTTATACCCCGCTGTCATTAGTGTGCATTACTTATCCTTTACCACCTGCTGCCAAATTTTATTTGTGTGACAGCCATTTTTACAGCATAACCACTGGGTCAAAATGCAGCAACATCAAACACAGCAGCAGCTCATGTGAGAGAGGCAGATCTCCAGCACAGCTGAGCCTTAAACTGACCTCATATCTGTGTGTTTTCAGGTTATGAAACTCCTCAGTAATAAGCGTTCTCAGGCAGTAGGAATCCTCATGTCCTCCCTGCATCTGGACATGAAAGACATCCAGCACGGTGAGTCTGTCACTTCTGTATTAGCTTGATATATATGTACAGTCATGCGCTTATTCCTGATGAAACAGAAACAGATGGTACGCTGAGGAAAAGATCCATCTCAACAAGTCATTTAGTCTCATATTCAGACGATTATTGCCAGTGGAGAGAATGATTCTGATAAAAATATGAGAAACTCTCAGGAGCTATAATCTTGCTATAATTTACCCATCTTCCTTCCAATATAGATATGATATTTTGATAGATATTTTGTTTTAGCTATTAATTACATTTTTCCAAACCAGTTGTTGTAACATCTGGTGCACATGTGCGTTTACTGACTTTAAGGTTATTTGGTTTTGTAAATAGATGTATATGAATTGCCGTAAATCTGATGACTGTACATTTTGCAGTATGAGTCTCTGCACTAAACCCAAACACAACCTGACGGGATTTTTTAAGATCCTCCAAAACGTATTTATTATTATTTCCTGCCTTTTCTGATATTTTGTTTTTCATGTAATCACATCACTGTAGCAGAGAGATGACATGTCTGCTTTTCTTTTCTTTTCTTTTGGTTTATTTTATTATCTTTAGTAATGAATGAATTAATTTATTTATTTTAAAGTAAAAATAGAATTAACTCATGACCTTATAACTGAGCTGATCCTTGACTCCTGCTGAATAGACCTCTCTTCTCCTGTCTTTCTTTAAGCTGTCCTGAACCTGGACAACACGGTGGTTGACCTGGAGACCCTGCAGGCTCTGTATGAAAATGTGAGCAACACTCATTCTCCTCAGTCAGTTTATTTTGTTTTCCAACTATAAGAGAATCTGAATAATCAGAGGGCTTTTGGGGCCTTACAGGTTTGGGACCCTCGGGGGGACCTAAAATGCTGTTCTTTATTTTCTCTCATAACCACATGCAGCAACCACATGCAGCATCATGTGGTTGCTGCATGTGGTTATGAGAGAAAATAAAGATGAATGTTTAGACAATTTCTAAAATGTTTAGACAACTAAAGCACACTACAACCAAACACACATGCTGAATTTTGTCCAAGAAGGGCCTCACATTGTCAGACTGTTGTATTGTATTAAACTGTGGACACAGCTGGAGTGAGTCTCTTGTATGTCTCCCTTTAGAGGGCACAACAGGAGGAGCTGGACAAGATCGAAAAGCACATCAAGTCCTCAAAAGACAAGGAGAATGCCAAACCTCTGGACAAACCCGAGCAGTGAGTTGGAGTTGTTCCTCTGAATCTTTGACACTAATGAGCCGCGGTTGATTCAGTGTGTAAAAATTGCAAAGTGCACAAGAGAAACTGAAAGATGGCAGGAGACATGAGCTGGATCCAAAGCCTCTGGCATCTCCTCTTGTGTTGCAGATTTCTCCACCAGCTCTCCCTGATCCCAAACTTCTCCAGCAGAGTCTTCTGCATCCTCTTCCAGTCCACCTTCTCAGAGTGCATGTCGTCCATCACCAGGAAGCTGGACACACTGCAGAGGGTATGCAAGGTAAGTCCAACTCTCACTTTAACCAAATCTGAAGTACTGGCGTTACGCCGAGCTCTCAGCGCTGGCTCTGAGCCAGCTGCTCTTTAGCTGAATGCAGCACACGGTGCTCTCTCTAAAAAGATTATTGCTTCATGTTAACCCTTTAACACCTGAGCAAATTGGCTTGATTCCTATTACAAAATTGTTTTCCTTTTTTTAAGAAAAAATGATTTCTTTCTTTCTTTGTTTTCTTTCTTTATTTTATTTTTCTTAGAAAAAAATAATGTAAGTTTTTCTCTTAAAAAATATATTTTGTAAACCTGTTTGTGATGCTCAATATGTATGACAATTCTCCCTTTAGGGCATTTTATTTTGTCAAACAATGTTTTCTACAAATTGGTATCAGAAAGTCTATTTTCACTCCTTGCAATTTTCAGTTGTTAAATGATAATAATTAAGTATTTAAAAAACACTGGAGGAGAGCAATGAGCAACAAAAGAAGAACCAACTCAAAGATCTGCTTAATAAAAAAGTACAAGAAAATTACATGAAAATATGTCAAAAATAAATGAATAAAATTAATTTTAAAAATGCAAATGACATGGAAAATTATATTCATTCTGTAACATAATTTGAAATGTGTAATTATGATAATTATATTATATATAATATTATGATATGGATAATTACCTCTATATGAAGTTTTTTTCCCTAGCTTTTTTCCTTTTTTACCCCTAGACATTTTAACCTAGCTTTAAAAAAGTTTTTTACAATGTTTTTGAAAGAAATCACACCAATTGTCTCTGAGCTCAAAGGTTTAAAATGAAAATCTAGAGAATCTAGAGAATCTAGAGATTAGGTGTATGTCAGTCTCTCTCTCTGTGTCTCTGCAGGCCCTGCAGGACAGTGAGTCAGTGAAGCAGGTTCTAGGTCTGGTTCTGGCTTTTGGTAACTTCATGAATGGCGGTAATCGAACCAGAGGCCAAGCTGATGGCTTCACCCTCGACATCCTGCCCAAACTCAAAGATGTCAAGAGCAGCGTGAGTAAAGATGCTAAAAAAAACTGCAATAAGAAGTGTTAAAATGCTGCTTTCTGGACATCGTTACTTACAGCCTTGCATGATAAAAAAATTTTAAAAATCTGTTTTTTCACCTCCTTGTTATTTTGCAAACACACACACACACACACACACAGACACACACACACACACACACAGACACACACACACACACACACACGTAGGCCTGACACGCACACATGCACACTAAGGGGCAATGTCACGGGCTGGAAAAAATGAAGCCAACACAGAAGTGCCAAAACCTGCAGTTCCATGAATGTTCCTTGAAGGGTGGTACTAAGATGAGTCAGTTGCTTAGGGACTGGATTTGCTCACATGGGACAAAACCACAAGCCCCATTCACACTGCCTGTTCAAGTTGGAAATATTCAACACATTCTCATCCTAACTTGTCACAAATTGCCACTTGCAGTGGACTTCCACGTCTACATATTACGTTTTAGGTATCCTTCTGTGTCTGCTCTTTATATTCCAGGATGCTGATCCCGTCTTGATGTTGTCTGGTCTTGTCGTCTTGTCTTGTCGTCTTGTTAGATTTCCTCTTTTATAATTTTTATCGTCTTTTACTGCAATTATTTTTATATTTTCTAAAAAAGAAAAAAAATTTGCTTTACTCTTGTTGACCTTTGTATGTGTATTTTGTTCTGGCCTTTTTGCTTTCTGTGTTTGGCGTGATTGCTAATGTCTATTTTTATTATTCTCTGAGTTTATGCTTTTGCTTTGTCTATCAAAGCACTTTGTAAACAACTGTTTTTAAAGGTGCTATATAAATAAAGTTATTATAATGATTATTATTATTATTATTACAGTGATGTCAACACAAGTACATGGTGGGATGACGCTGCACGTGGTTATTATTGGTTATTATTGGTTATTGGTGGTTATTATTATAACAACAGCACATGGCAACTAATGCAAAGATGTCAACAAATGCACATGTTGGCATCGATGATTAGAATAAGGTGTGGAAAATAAACATCACATTCAGAAAGGGAGGTGAACACTGGACTCCCTCATGAAAATCTGGGGTTTGTTGGACCAATCCACCGTGACTCCCACTCACCAAAAGCACTGTCAAAGCAGCAGTACTTTTCCGAATTTGAAATGAGAATGGGCTGAAATATTGTGTAGTTATATTGCCTGGACGTTCTGTAAAAGGCACGATCATGGCTAATTCAAAGGAGAACAACAGCAGCTGTAAATGTCTGAAAATTGGGAAAAAAATGACATGCAGGAGCATCTCCAAGCAGAGGATGAGATAATTCCCCATAAATAGGGAAATAATTCTTACTGCAATGCTAATGCAATATAATTTTTTTATAAAGCATTGTAGATGTACGTGTCACATGCCATACTAGAGGCAGATGCTGTTGTGTTAACCCTTTGAAACCATAACAAATTAGCTTTATGTCTTTGAAAAATGGGAAGAAGGCAATGAGCAACTTATAAAAGCTGCATTTTACCTTTTTTTCATGTTTTTGAGTCCTCAAAACACCTGTGAAAGGCAACTGAATGCAGCAAAACAAAATCCAAGTGTCAGTGTTGCTGTTTTTTTGCCACTAAGTCCCTCCTACTAACAAGCAGCTCTATAGCACCATCTATGTATAAAAAGAACTCAAACACCTTTGTTAAACTCAGGTGATAGTCACTGTGTTATTAACTTTGTCAAACCAAAGAAACAGTGAAAAGTCCCAGACAAACACTAGAAAAATCTGACTTCTCCACTCCTGAATATTTACAATGTTTTTTATTTTCTCTACCTGCAGGACAGCATGAAAAGTCTTCTGTCTTACATTGTTTCATACTACCTCAGACACTTTGATGAGGTAAGTGTATTATACTTTCTCCCATACTTTAACTTTCTCTTCTTTCTTTTTGCACATTGCTTTTTTTGTATGCTCTCCTATCAGAGCTGCGAGGCCCGATAAAGGAAATTATAGATTGTAAAGTTCAGGGGCGTATTCTCAAAGCCTCTGACAATACTCTGAGTTTCAACTTTAGACTAAACATGTTTTAGCATAGAGTCCTAGTTTAGGAGAGATTTAGGAAAATTCTTAGAGCAGCTCTGAGCAGGAAGGGACAGAAACCTTTATATTAGTGAGGAGGTGTGGTCCACCATGTTGCTAGGTATGATGCATTCTTTTCACAGGTGTGACTGGTCACAGACAACATGTCCTTTTGTGAGCCTGCCCTGAACCCTACCCAGTGGAAATGAAATGAACTGAGTCATCATAGTAGACTGTGAAAGCGCTGTTTGTCTTGATCACACTGTGTTGTACCTTTGAATCACAGCAGACTCAGGGTAAACATATTTTTTAAAAATATCAATTATTTAAACTGACGGGGGGGGGGGGGCTATTAACATTAAAAACATACACATACATATATAATAACATAAAAGCAGGTGGGTAAATAGAGAATAAATATCCTCTGTGCCACAGATGCACTGTAGCATTTTTCCAGAGGCCAAATATCTTTTTCCTGGCATTATAGTGTTATTGCATTGAGTGGAAAATGTGAGTGCATATTTAGTAAGATCAATCACAAACATTCTCCCTGCACCTCTAATCATCATCCAATCTGTGGCATCACATAAACTCACTGTCATTCAGCATATGGAGAATATTTCTCCAACCTCTTTGTCCTTTAACCATTTTCTCCTCTGCTGAAGAAATTCTTAAAAAGTCCTCCTCATTCCTCCTAATGGTTTTTCACCTTAGGGGCTCTCTTAATGGCTAAACTGGTTTATCAATAACTTTAATCTCCTTTACCAGGATCTAGTCTTAACTTTAAAGGGAAATTCTTAGAATTTTCTTAGCATTTAATCACTGAAGCAACTCTTTGTACAAGGAAACTTTGTGAATACAGCCCCAGATTTATTAGTTGCCAGTAAATCAAAAACAATGTATGCGGTGTTTCTTAAACAGAATAACATTTATGAGTAAATGCCCCAAATGTTCATGTCACAATATTAATATGCGTGTGTGTATCTTTCTGTCTGTCTGTCCGTGCCCAGGACGCTGGTAGAGAGACGTGTGTGTACCCTCTCCCTGAGCCTCATGACCTGTTCCAGGCTTCACAGATGAAGTTTGAAGACTTTCAGAAAGACCTGGCTCGACTCAGGAAGGACCTGCGAGGTAACACACACGCGTGCACACACACACACACACACACACACACACACACACACACACACACACACACACACACACACACACACAGTATCCAGTCTAAGGATAGGTATGATTGGGAGATTTTATCGATACCAGTAGTTATCTATGCTGTCATTGATACCACTGTCTGTAATTTGGTACAGAAATTGAAGTGACATGATGTGTAAAGCTGTGAAAAATAAAATAGATATAAGTTATTTCATTTTTGCCATATTCTGAGCAACTCTATGTCTTGAACGACTTCTTATGTGACACTGGCTATTCAGATTTCCTTTGACAAACTATTTCCACAAACTGACATGAGCTGCAAGGATTCTCCCATCCTGCATGACAAATCATGGAGCTATTACTTTTGCTAAACCTACCTCCACAAACTGAGTGAACTACAAGGTTTCTCTTCAATATAACTTCTCATGGCAATCCTCAGTTTCCTTTGAGTGAAAAAAACAACAGTCCTTGTAAATTAATGTTTATTGTTATTTGGGCAGCTTAAATTTCATACTTATACATGTTCTGCAACTTCTCTGGTGATAACATTCCAAGAAGCATGGTGAGGGATGTTCAAAACATTAACAGCTTTATTTCTATTGCAGCCATCACATTAGCCGTCATTATTTCCAATCCAAGGACACGTAGGCATATTATGGAGCGAGTCTCTTGTACGTGGGAGCAGCCACGTTTGAGGGATTTCTGGGAGGTGATAGTTCACGATTTCATAGAGAAATTGTGGATTCAAAACCTCCAGATGATCTGCTCAACTTTTGAAGAGTTATGCGATGCAATAACATCTCTTGTAGCTCCTGCTGCATCATGAGGGAGACAGTTCCTATTGACAAGCACATAGCGATACCATCATGTGACCTAGAAAAGACAAAAGTGTTTTCATTGCAAATAGGTTTTTGCAAATGACCTGAAATAACACCTCATCCAAGCATAAAAACTTTTTTGCAATAAATAAATAAATAAATACTTTTTTTTTTTCAAAATTGCCGTGTTCCCAACAGCCGTATTTTATATAGGGCATAATGAGGGTTAATGGAAACCCGCCTACTGAAAAAAGCCTATTTTACTTTCACCGTCTAACCTGCTTGGTACCTAAGTACTAACCATACTGTTATATCTGTCTGCTTGTATTTTACATGAAATATGCTTTTGGCTCGACTGTAATTTGTGTCTGTGTCTTTTAATCAGCGTGTACTTCAGAAGTGGAGAAGGTGTGCAAGGTTTCAGACGAGGACAACCTACAGCCTTTTAAAGACAAGATGGAGGAGTTCCTGGCACAAGGTGACTGACAAAACTCTACTGTCCTGAGGAATTACTGTCAGTTTAAACACGTGTACTGACTGATATGTCAAGTGCCAGATTCAGTGCCAATGGAGGAAACTGTGTCCTTTATGTAGCAAGACAGAAAGTGAGGTTAAGGAGGTTCATGTTCCACCACAAACTTGCAATTAATATTTGCTTCTTTTTTTTAAAATCCTAAGCACAATTTTAATCCTCAGGGCCCGCCTTTATATCACACGCATTTGTATCGCTCTGCCCACAAAATGTGCTTTTAAAAATCAAGCTTTAAAAAAGTATTTTACATAGTATATTTTTTCTACTTTCGTTGAGTTTTTTTAACCAACATCAGTCCTAATCATAAATATAAAATATTCATTCATTTTCAGAACTTTAACCCTTTTTTGCCATGATGCCACAATGTTTTTAAATGAAAAATAAAAACAAAAAAAATAAATTATTTTTTAATATACTACATGCAAAGTAGAGTTTTTTTAAGGTCACAGTCTAGGATATGTCAATAATTAGCAGCAACATTGATTGTGACAGAGCACCTAGTGGAAATAGCACGTATTTTCTCCATATACCAAATATGATGTTTACATATACATGTTTTTTTATGCTTTGATGGCTGTGGGATCAAAAATTGCAGTTTGAATGGGTTTCAATGATGCAGTTTTTGCACTTAACATGTTAATGTAAGGATTTAGTTTCCACTGTGTATTTTAGACTTACTGTAGCAGCTGAGCTGGAAATTCACAGATTAAACAAAATTACACAATCTTACCAAAATGTATTCCATATGCATGAACGCAGCCAAAATATGAAGAATGAAAAGCGCGAAATAGTCCCTAAGGGTTAAACTAACTACAACCAAGTGCTTTAGTTGCAGAAACTTAACCCAAAGTACCCTCTCAGTTTTCTTGTTTTTGTATTGACCTCTTGCATTCTTCTTTCTTTTTTAGCTAAAAGTGAACTGGAAACGTTGGAGGCTCAACTCAGCAGCACCCACAAACTGTAAGAAACACACTGAATACCATACCTGCAGCCTGTATCTGTCTCCATCACAGAGAGCACTGTGTTTGTACTGGTCAGTTAGAGCTCTGATTCTCTACCTGAACCCAACAGAGTCCAACCCACAGCAGCCACACGGATGCTGAAATTACTGACCCTGATACCCGGGGGTCTCTGACTATATATATATATATAAGTCCAAATGGACAAATGTCAAATGAATAAAATGATGAATTGATGACATTATCCAAAAGCTCACCCTTGCTGTGACAACATACTGTTCTGCAAAAACACTTCTCTGGCCATCATAGTTTAACAAAGAGGCCTGGGACACGATTGCATCTTTGTACTTTGACCTGAGAAGATTTATGACCAGTACCTAACCAGTAACTTTGTAGTAAAACATGTAAGACAAAGATAACAGAGAAACTCAGCTCTAATTGGCCAAAGGGTGAACAGTTTCCTGTTCACAGTGCAGCTCTGTGGCAATCTTCTCATCACTCATCTAAATGAATCCTTCCTGTTAGGGCTGGTACAGACTAGAGGATTTTCAAATCTTAACTGATTATTTTAACGTGGGAGATCACTGACATAAGGACAGAATTAAAAATCATTTAATCAGTCATAACAGATTGTCAGAACGCACACACTAGATGATTCAGCCAGATCGTGAGACCACACACTTGCCGTTTGTAGTTAAGATTTCACAGTTGTGATCCAACAGAATTGGGATCTCATAGAATCTCGCGTGATCAAACATGACTTTAGAAGAAAAACAAATATGGAGGAGGATCGCCACTGTCAGCTGGCTGCAGTTTTGTACACCTTGTTTTGCAGCGAAAAACAAAACAGAAAAAAGTTATGGATCAAGTCATGGCTGAGAAGATGGAGTGAGCGTGGATTAGACTTTTTGCAGTGTGAGTTAGAGGTGAGTGGCTGGCTCGGGAGACAGAAGTCCTGTTGTTGCCCACCATGTTTTTTGTACGCAATATCCGTTTGGTGACGCTTCCTGGTCTCCTCGCTCTCATTGACTATTGCAGGTGTCTGATCAGTATTCTGTTGGAGCCAACAATCATAAATATCAAACATATTTGACATTTCTGATTCGAGATCAGAGGAGCTCGGACACAGTCGGTAACATTAAGATTAGGTAGATAACCCGTCACACTTACACTAAGTTACTTGGGCAGATAATCAGTTCCGACCAGGCAGAATTAGGATGCTCATTGCTCATAACCTTGTTTTCATGTGTTTGAAAAAAATCAAGCCAGTTTTCTCAGGTTTCAAAAGGCCAAATGAAAATGATTACAGATACATTTTTAGTGTTTTGAGAGGAATACCTTTTTGGTGGACCTGTGGCTGCAACAGATGGTTGATTTTAGGACTTACGTAAATCTCACATTAAAGATTGGAAACCACAAGTTTATCTTTAACTCTGCATTTTAAACATGTCTTTATGTAAAATCTTATTTAAAAACTAAATTAACCATCATAGTTTGTTCGTTATTGCTGATTGCATGAAAGTCTCACATTTTGACATATTTCCATGTCACATTTCCCCCATTTGATGGCATAGACTCGATAAAAAAAATACCCTAATAATATCCAAAGAGCCGACTAAACATTGCGGCTATTCATTCCTGTGCATGCAAATGTATTTCTTTATGAAAAATCTTAATCTGGAAAATACTCAGTAACTCCAGCTGTCAGATAGATGACATGGACTAAAAGATATACTGTAAATCAGCATTAAATGGAAATATAAGTTCCAAAAAAATGTGCTTAAGTGCAGTACTACTTATCTATATCCACCTCTCTGTAATTAGTGTATTTTAGAACCATATCTGCAGTGGTGGCTGCTTGCCCACTTCAGTTCCATCGCTTTACTAGGACACCCTTGAAAATGAGATCTTACAGGGTTGTTCCTAATAAAGAATCTCCAAATAGATTTGAATGTTTTGGCTCCAGTAAGAGTTAAATATGCTTGCAAGTATAAACTCAGATTCCAGCCTCAAAAGTCTTTTCAGGTGTGTTTGGGACATGACAGAGGTGACACATTTCCACAGTCAGTAAAAATCATGGCTGTAAGGCTGTCAATGGTTCAAGTTGTGATGTGTCCATTCAGGTTCCTGGAGCTCACCGTGTTCTTCTCAGTGAAGGCCAAGGCAGGAGAGAAAGAGACTTCACCCAACACCTTCTTCTGCATCTGGCACGAGTTCTCCTCTGACTTTAAGGACCAGTGGAAAAAGGAGAACAAAGTAATTCTGAAGGAGAGGTACGGCAACACACGCTGCTCTACAACCTGCTCTTTGCTCTGTCTGTCTTTCAAAATTTAAATTAAAGTAGAACGTTTAAGATGTCTGAGATATACAGCTTCTTTAGGACCATTGGTGGAACTTTTCAGAGATGGTTCTTGCAGATACATATGGACTGCATTAATGTTGTTTTTCTGCAGGCTAAAAGCAGCAGAGGAGTGTTTCCGACAGGCCAAGGAGAAGGCCTCCTACAGCGTCAAACCCAAACACGCCTCTGGCATTGTAAGTTCATCTGTCATCTTCAGTTTTGTTATCACTCTGTTTAGAAAAAGTGCTTGTATACATGGGGCAGCCTCTAGCTCACCTGCTAGAGTGGCCTTTGCAGAGGCTCGGGTTCGATTCCAGCCTGTAGTCCTTTGCTGTATGTCATTCCCCCTCTCTCTCCCACATTGCCTGTCATTCCACAGCTGTCCTATCCATAAAGGGAAAAATCCCCAAAAAAATCTTAAAAAAGAGAAAGTTTTGATAAGTCTTTCAATGTATTTTTAGCATGCAGAACCTTTGGGGTTATTCTGGGGAATATTCTGGAGTGTAACCATCATTGTTCTGGATTGTTGCAATAATAATATATGTACATTTGCATAAAGCAAGCATGTTTGTACACTCCCATATTGGTAAGAGTACAAAAACTTCAAAGACAACCTTTTAAGGTACATTTAGAACAGATACAAAATGTGTGATTAATCACGGGTTAACTATGGACAATCTTGCCATTAATCGCGATTAAATATTTTAATTGATTGATTGATTGAAAATATTCTAAATATAGTGTACTCTATGTATATAATGTAGTGGCTATGGTAGCATATGACGCTTGAAATTCCAGTAAAAAGTTTCTGCCCTTGTTAATACTTCTCTAATATGCAGACTTGCAGGGTAGGAGCACCAGTTGCCAACTTTAGCCTACAGAGTACCTCATATGGCCTGGAAACAAAGCAGTGCTGTGTTTTATTATTATTTTTTTAAATGTGTTTGATCAATTGATAGAGTAAAACAGATCTTCATTTTAAGTTTACTACTCTTGTTTCTACTACTTCTAGAAAGATGATGGACACTTAAGATAGTGCACCTAACCTCTATGATCCCATCTCCTCTCCACAGAAAGCCAAGCTTGGCATGAAGATTTGAGTCAGTGGACTTGGAATGCTTGTTTTCCTGACTTTGGGCACCAGCAGCGAGTCATAGAAAAAAACTATGTGAAGAAGAAAGAGGAGAAAAAGGAGGCGATGTGCAGCTGAGCCGACTCTGGACGTCTTGTTTCATTGATTTACTTCTTCCACTTGAATCCGTTCTGCGTGCTCTGTCAGCTTGATGCCTTATGTTGCTCTTCTGTCTGATAACTGAATCCAACACAGTCATGGATGGATGCTGCTGCACGGCTATCAGGCACCTGGAATCATGCATTGTTGGGATTACCACAGCTCAGAAACAATGCAGTATACATCAGCTAGAATAATAACATACTGTCTGTACAGTCCACATGTCTTTATTTATAGAGAAAACAGGTGTCTCACTGATTAAGATTTCTTAGTGGAATGGTTAAGATAAACAGTTCCTCACAAACCATGTTATAAATAGCACCAACAATGATTAAAATCTTTAGGATCATAACTTCACACTGCGAAGCTTTGAGATCCACTAGAAGTGAGAGCTTGTTTTTGTGAAAACAGCTTGGGAACAGTGGAACAGCACAAGGCTCAGAAGGATGTAAGGCTGCAAGGCAAAGCTCAGCAGGTACAGGAGCAGTCTTCATCTGCAATAACACTGATGGAACCGAGCATAAATATGCACTTGACTGTGTCTTTACATTACACTTGTATGTTAAATTGAGGCAACACACTTTTGATTTTACTTTTCTATTTAACATACTTTCAAAAATGATTGTTTTATGTACATCATCATGGAACATTAGTAATAAACTTGATAGATAATTCTTGGCCAACATAATGTCACAGAAATAGGTGAAATAACAGCCTGTTCTCATTCTGAACTTGTAGAATACCGCCGCTTTGACAATGCTTTTGGCATAAGATCACAATGCTAAAAGCCACATCCAGCCGCTGGATGGCTTCAGGTGAGAACAAAGACGGACAGATGTGGTTGTGGTGATATTCAGCCCGTTCTCACTCCAAACTCGTCAAATATTTCTGCTCTTTTGTGCTTTCAGTGTTTGAGCGTGGCGCCGAAAGCCACCTTTCGTGTACAACCAGAATGCGGCTGGACAGCGTCTGATGAGAATGTGCTTGGACAGAACAGGTGGCGTTATTACACACCAGGGGATGGCCAGTTGGCACTAGTTGCGTCCACATGCAACGTGCATGGGTGGCGTCACTTGAGAACACGGCCAGATGGAACAACTGTCCAGAGTTTGCTCCCTATGTGGATGTGTGGGTTTTTTTCCCCACATCTTACTATGCGCCTCTTTGCCTAAAGCTAAAAGCTAACCATCTGTGACTTTGTTGCCTAATCCTAACCATCGTGACAGTCGCGTTGGTGCAGTTGTGTTAACATAAGATCTGTGCGGCATCATCCAACCACGGTAACAGCATCCCGGAACATAAACAGCTGACGCAGAAGAATACCTAAAAAGTCATAAGTAGACACAGAAGGTCACTGGCAGAGCAGCACCATGTGACGAGTTGGGATGAGGACGTGTTATTTTATGCTGGCGGATGGCACCTGTTGCATCCAGAATGGCATCAGGTTGAAATGTCGTAATATAAGGAGCATGAGGGCGCCTATAGGGCGGGCAGGAAAGGTGGTGGATGGGTATTACAAACCCCAGACTTTCATGTGGGAGTCTGGTGTTTGCTTCTCGTTTGAATGTGATCTTTTTTTCTACACCTTATCATGTGCCTCCTTCCCTAATCCTAACCATCTGTGCCAGCTTGTGTATTTGTTGACATCTCAGTGTTGGTTATCATGTGCCTGTGTTGTCCAAATATAACCAAATGCAGCGTCATCCCAACATGTGCTTGTGTTGACATCACTGCAGCAGCATTCCGGGATGTAAAAGATGCAGAATGATGCCTAGAGTGTAATGTGTAGACACAGAGATCCACTGCAAAGTGGCAACATGTGACGAGTTAGAATGAGAATGGACTAGAACAATCAAAAGTGGGCATTACAGTAGCATATATCTCAATTGCCATGATACTGACGCATGTTAAATTGTCAAATGAAGTCCTAATAATTAGCTGCTCCCCAAGATATTAGGTCAGCATCAGATAACAGCATGATGTTTATTACTGTTTTTTTGGCTGTCACATTTTGAAAAACTAAACATTTCTGCACACATTTTTATTACTAAAATCTATTTTAGAAGATTTTGCAGCTTTGGTGAAATCATGACGGTAAAAGGTTTAAGTATTTTTTCTTTGGAGCTTGACCTGGGAGTGTGATACAATCCCAGCAAATCCACAGAGCCGGGCCTCAGCAGCAACTGAAGTGAGAGAGGACGAGAGTGACTGTTAGTGTGACACATTGATGAGCAGCACTTGTAGACACTCGCTGATATCTGGTTATGTTGTGCGACTATTACTGAAAACTTCAAAATACTATGTTGAAAAGTGACACAAATCTTGATTATCCCAGACAACAGCCATGAACTAACACATCCTTTTAAATTCAGTTGTCCGCCTCACCTCGATTTCACTACCCGCCACATAGACTTTTACAAACTACCACAATGCTGTTTTTGATTCAACATCCTGATTGTCCAATCAGATTTAGCCTCTCGGTAGAAAATCAGTCTCAGTATTTGTTTGTACAGCAGTGTTGATGTGCAGGAGAAGAATGTCACTGTAAACTTACATGTGTAATTTTAATGTATCTTCAATGATATGCCATATCATATCAGATATACCATAGAAAGTGTGTGTGTGAGTGTGTGTGTGTGTGTGTGTGTGTGTGCGGGCGCGCATGCGTTTGTGTGTATGACTGTTCTCATCCACTGGCTGATTACATCTCTGTGGTTGAAAGCTGTGATGAAGGATGTGTATAGTGCATTACAGCTATTGAATTTTGTTGCAGAATTAATGACTTTATCAATGTAAGGTAATAAATTGTTCAACAAAAAAAGTACAGTCAGACATGTTTTGTGTTTCTTTCATTGATGTCCTTCTATGCTGGCCAGCATGATACTGGACTCAACTGGAACTTGACCGAGTTTGGACAGTTTCATGTGCAATAAATGTTCATGTGTAAACATATGTATGAGGAGGATGCATGGGGTCTGGGAGCGGTGTAATTTATGTAAAATAAAGAGAATGAATTCTGCATTAGTATGTTTTTATGCAGTATTTCATTTTGAAGCAGTTAGGGATGTGACTAAGGCCATCTTTAGATGGGAATGGTCCTGCTCGTGTATGTTGATGAAGGTTCTCAGTCACCCAGGTCATAGTATCCATGAGTGCTATTTCTTTTGCAACTTAACTTGTTTCAGCTCATGGAAGACGTTTTACCTCTCATCCAAGAAGCTTCTTCGGTCCTAACAAACTGGAAGGGAGTTATAGGCATTAAACCCTGTGTAGAGCCTCATTCCTACTGCACAAAAAAACTGCTAGCACCCACTAACAACTGGCTTTTAGTGCAATGAGAATACATACGATTGGCATTGACACCCGAGTCACATGACTCTACAGTAGACACGGGTTTTTATCATCTCCGGCTCTGATCGGCATTGATGGTAATACAACACCCGGGTTACCATACGTTTCCTCCTAAGCAGCCAAAACACTGATCCAAAAACACCTGCATCGAGTTTGCCAATTGTTTTTATTCATGAAAGCAGGACAAGTACATCATTTTCAAGTAATTACAAATAACAGACATTTTCCTTTACAATTACCCCCCACCCCCCAAAAAAAGAAAGAAAGAAGAAAGAAGAAAAAAAACAAAAGGGAAAACAAAAAAAGAGACGTGTTAGTGAATTATACAGTGTTGGAGTAAATTGACTAATTATAGATTACAGTTTTCATAGGCACCAGAGTGCAACAAGTTTGAAAGGGAAACTAAATAAGCAAGAGATATTTAAAAAGAAGAAACAACTGAAAAGTTTTCACAGACCTCTGATCCTGCTACCATCTACTGTTTACCTGTTCTCCTAACTGTCTGTGACGTCACATGGACACGCCAACAAAATAACACCTAACACACACACCCCAGCTGACAGAAAGCCAGACTTACTCTCCAGCGGTGAGTTCAGTGGCGGTGGGAATTGAGTAAATCGCTCATATTTAGCAGGTTAACCCACATTTTAAAAAAAACGTGCAGATACTAATTTTGATGGGAAAGGGGTACAGGTCTGTGCTACAGTCATTATATTCACATGTGGACTCTGTGTTTCAGAATCATTAAGGCCAACTGTGAGTCGTTGACCTACACAGCATTCATGTGGGTTGCTGGGGCTAGATGTACCCATCTTAAAATCTGAAAAAAAGAATGCATATGCATATTTCTGTCTGTGGGTTTACAGTTTTAGTCGTGAGTTTACACAGAGTTTCATGTATCTGGCTCCTGGTGTATCCATATAACCTCCATTTGAGCCTTTCTTTCATCTGTCTTTATGAGACAGTTAGTTGTGTTCCTGGGATTTACCTTCTATTGTCTGAGATAAATGTCAGTCAACCACAGCCCCTGCCACTAATATCAAACCCCTCGTGTTTTTACCACCTTTAATAGAAAAAAATACCCATGAATTCTGGATAAATAATGACTTTTTTTTGTCCAAAGGATACATCTGACTGAGCAACCATGTCAAACAGAGCATCCAGTTGTGACATTTTGAACATTTGCAAGTAGAAATGTTGCCATCGTCCTTTTCTGCAACCACAGATATGTTACATCTTTATGTTTTATATGTACCATATCAGCATTTCCAGATTGAAGCATTATATGAGCTGACTTTGTCATCAAAATGCGGAATGGATGGTGGATGACATGACATGTATGTGAGCCGCCTGCCAAACTGCAGACCACTGTTCAAGACCAGCAAACAAAAAATGGTGGTTCTAGCTTGTCCGTGCTGTTTTTCCAGCCAGGAGACATGGGTGTTTTGTAGCGACCCAATGCTGTGTTTCCATCAGGGATACAGCCATGAAAAGCTATTGTTTTTTACTGAGACATTTCTGCTTTTCAGCTGTGATTGTGCCTCTCAAATTGGATATTTAATCTAAAAATGTAATCATTACCTAATGATAACCATATGGTTTTGTACCTAAACCAAACGACATGTTTGCCACCACAGTTTTGAATCGTTAAGTTTCAATCTGTCTGCTACATAATAATGTCCAAATAATAAAAATAATAAGCTTTATTGTAATGTATCCATGGTTTGCAGATATATAGCTATAGAAATGTAGATACCCCGCTCCCGGTTTGATATGCATCTGCACAGGCGCCATATTGGGGAGGTCAAGATCTGCCAGTACACATGTATTTATGTGTAGAGATGCAGATTTCCCTTCAAAATCGACTGTAACTCAATGAACTGATTTTCATACTTGTTATGATATAAACGTGTATAAGTGAACATGATAATGGTTACTTCAGATGAGGTGAGGTGAGGTGAGGTGAGGTGAGGTGAGGTGAGGTGAGGTGAGGTGAGGTGAGGTGAGATGAGATGAGATGAGATGAGATGAGATGAGATGAGATGAGATGAGATGAGATGAGATGAGATGAGATGAGATGAGATGAGATGAGATATATAAACTTTATTGTCCCTGGAGGAAAATTTGTCTTGGGCAAAAATGCCACTCAAAAACTGCAATCACAGCTCACTCAAGACAGCAATGCATATCAACAGACACAATGGAGAAACTGAAAAAACAACAAACAAACAAAAAACTTGTTTGAATTTATTTCAGTTACTGGAGGCAATCTAATCACCTCTATGACAAAACAGTAATCTTCTGAATTGCCACAACACTGGGACATGCATGCTCAGACTTTTGAATGAACAACATTCAGTGATGGAGTGTAACACAGTACATTTATTCAAGTACAGTACTCTAGTATGATTTTGAGGTACTGGCACTTGAGTGTTTGAATTCTCTGCCACTTTAAATTTCATACAAGTTCATTTAATTCAAGTTCATACTTCCACTACAGCGTTAGCCTTCTGGAAAAATTCAACACTTACATGGATGTTTTACTGTAAAAAATACAGAGATAAGTGTAACAATGCAAAATTACCATGCTGATGCCCAGCAGGGCTGAGATTCTGTGGCTTGTTAATGTGGCAGGGAAGTTCTGCTAACTTAATCAGTCAGGATAGAAAGAAAAGGAAAAAGACTATACAGAATGTTCCTTGTTGCTGTATATTTCCAACTGGTTGCTGCACTCTCTGAGAACTTTCCCTTCTCATTAGTGGCTCTACACAATCATTAGCTGATCACAATCTATGAGCCCGATTCTAGGAATGCAAAAATGAAAACATGAACATGACCACCAGTCAGTGATGTTGAGATTAGCACAGCGAGGGCACTGAAGGACTTAGACACAGTAGAAAGTTCAGTAATCTCTGATAAAAACATTATCTTTATCATTTATCAGAAGTGCCTGTGAGTGTGATTTTCAACTGTGATTTAGGTATGAAAAAAACTGATGACACATGTTGTCTTTGAAATTGATTCAAGGGCTTCCAGACATTTTTAAAACTTTTCCATGATTTTTCAAGGAGTCATAATAACATATCCCTTTTGGAAAAGCATGCACTTCATTGTGTCTGAAGCACAACACACACACACACACACGCACACACACACACACACACACCATACACATACACACACACACACACATACACACAGAGTCCTGCTTGCCAAAACAAAAACTGCCACACTACGTCACTTTTACATGTAACCTGTCCCAAAGGGGAAGCAGGTGTTAGATATGGAAAATGATAACTGTGTGTGTTTTCCATTGTATCAAGCAACAGATAAATTGCTTGAGTTGCTTTGCCACACTTGACATATCATGTCCTTAAGCGTGACTATTGTGCATTGAAATCATGATGCTGAAACGCTTTTAACAATTTTTAATAATTCCATGACTTTTCTAGGCCTGGAAAATGAGACTTTTCCAGGTTTTCCATGACCGGGGGAACCCTGCAATTCACAACTGGTGAATGTTTTGGGATTGTTGTTTTTTTCCCAATGTTGCTTACTGTTTAACAGTATGACACTTAGAGGATAATCACATGGCACATACTGACCATCAATAACAAATGTATTACAAATGTATTATAAGTATCTCATTGTTATTGTCCAGTATCTTTATAACTTTCAGGGTGCACTGCTTTTTAACGTTCAAAGAGGTAACACATGTTGCTGCTATGTGGCACTTTCATGTCACAAATAGTGCATCTTTTTTATCTACAGTAATGTAGGCTATGTAATGTAAACACCTGCAGTAGCATGCCTGGTGCAGATGACCATATTAAGGAATCTGGCACACTCAATGGGGCTGCCCCCTGAAAGTCAGAAATTTGAATCATCATTCAGAGACCCCTAAGGCGACTGAGACTGCTTTAAGTTGAGAAGTCAGTTTTGGTTTTTTTGTTTGTTTGTTTGTTTGTTTTTGTTTTTGTTTTGCTTGTCAGTGTCCTGTGCAGTGAATTATGGGGACATTCTGGTCCCCAAATTTCAGGCAGCAGCAGACACAATGCAGCAGCATAGAGGAAGAGAGAAATAACATTATCGTCTCTCTTCTGCTTAGAAGTGGTGAATTTACAGCTCATAGCACAGTTAGCATACACAAAAAACCCCACAAATCACTGATATGCATATTGAACAACCGAATCTGATTCGACTGACATAATTCTGTTTTGGGTACAGTCCTACTTGTCATACTGTAAAGTCAAGAAAACAGTTGAAAACTGTATTCAGACTAATTTGAAGCCATAGGTTTTGCACACAGGGATTACTTTTATAAACATTTGGCTCATTATTTGAAACTCTGACCACATTCAATATGAACGTTTTTTATTTTAACACAATATAAAACATCAAAAATGGAAAGCAGAAATTAATTCCTGATAAGGTACAAGCCCCTGTACTAAGCTGCATGATGACATTTTACTCTGTAAATATTGGCAGTCTGTGATGTACAGCCTTAACATGTAAATTGACACTTCAGGTCCATTCAGTCCTTTCACTCTGAAAACTTCTTACAACACTTCAATTTTAACTGCAATCTTGGCTTCTTTTAGTGTTTATCATCCTATGCCCATTCACACCTCTGCTGGGGACTCTCCTTCTGTCAGTGGAAAACATCAAGAACTAAGCCCCCCCAAAACTTTAAGGAAAGTACCCCCTCAACCCCAGCTCTCCCAAATAGAACATTTCCATGACACTGGATAGTGTTGCACCACAACCCAAACAGTTCTCTCAACTTACTGCTTTAAGAGAGTAATTAACAACAAATGCACCCCTCCAGGAGCTGTACTAGTCTCTTGTCAATATACACCTCAGACCTCTAGATCAACTTAGGTTTTTGTCACCTGTTGAAAGTGTGAGTATAGAAGACTGAAGGATCCTGTTAATACTTGGTATTGACATGTATCTTGGGTGATCCAATCACAAGTGGACGGTGCTAGTACAAGTGTAAATGACCACCAATACCCTATTTTCACCAAAATGAGTGCATGCACGAGGGTTATTTAAACACAGGTAAGCCAGCTAACAATAGGCGAGAGACTGCTTTCTCATTGCCAGTAGAGCCAAGCATGCACAGCTCTGCAGCAGACGAGTCTGCGTGTGTGTGCATTGTTTTAGTGAGTCTGCTCGACCTCAGGACAGGCTGAGGAACAAGTAAACTGCAGAAAACAGCATGGACAAAGTTTTGTAAAGCCTTTATGGTGGTGACTTCTCTTTATATTTCTCCCACTTATTCAGTCTCTCTTTCAAACTCGGTGCAGACAAATTTGGATCAGTGTTTTAGAGTCAGTCTGAAAACATATAGAAAGACCCTCCACCATGCCATGCAAACAGACGCCGAAAAATTAGTACATGCATTTGTTACTTCTAGGCTGGATTACTGTAACTCCCCATTACAGTAATCCAACAAATCTCGGAAGTCTCTCCAACTGGTACAGCATGCTGCTGCACGTGTTCTAATGGGAACCAAGAGAAGGGATCATATTTCTCCTGTTTTAACTTCTCTGCACTGGCTCCCTGTAAAATCCAGAATTGAATTTAAAGTCCTCCTCCTTACTTACAAAGCTCTAAATGGTTACACTCCATCTTATCTGTCCCAGCTCATAGTTCCCTACCAACCCTCAAGTTCACTGCACTCGAAAACGCAGGGTTATATGTGATTCCCAAAGAACAGGAGGCAGACACCGTTTCCACTTTTAAGGGTAGACTTGAGACCTTCCTCTATGATAAAGCGTATAATTACGGCTGGCTCAGGTTGCCTGGACCAGCCCATAGTTAGGCTGACATAGGTTTAATCTGTTGGGAGACTTTCTAAGATACACTGATCTCCTTTTTCTTTCTTTTGCTCCCTCCATCTGCAAACACTGTTAACTGCATTTCGCTAACTCTGTTGCCTCTCCAGAGCATGTGTGCTCCCTTGTTTCATAGTTTTCCCAGATCCTGGCTGCAATCTTGGCTGCGCCTGATCGTGGTGATGGCTGCTCTGATGCTGTGATCCTGCCTCGTGCTCGTGCTGTGGCTGCACTGATACTATACCTCCGGCTCACTTTGATGGAGGTCTTGGTTTTGCCATTGCTGTGGTCCTGTCTGAAGCTGTGACTGTGTTGTGGGTCCTGGTTGCGCCGATGCCATGATCTTGCTTGACGCAACCTTCTACTGCAAGTGTTATGCGTCATGCCTCTACTATTAATATACACATGGGACTCTTATCAACAGACACAATACTTGCACGTATCATCACATGCTATCATAGAGTGCATTTAGAAATTTTACACAAATCGCTATTGTAATATTACATGCTATTGTTACCATTATTGCTGTGCATATCTCCCCTTCTCTCTTCCTCTCTCTCTTCCTGCCTCTCTTTCTCTTTCTGTTTTGTCATTATTGTAATTTAATTGTTATTTACAACATCTATTTCACGTCTGTCTGTCCTGTAAGAGGATCCCTCTTACAGGACAGACTCCTCCTCCTCCTCCTGCTCTTCCTGAGGTTTCTTCCAATTTTTTACCCCCGTTACGGGTTTTTTTGGGGGCAGTTTTTCTTTAGGCGATGTGAGGGTTTAAGGACAGAGAGATGTCTTATGCTGTAAAGCCCTCTGAGGCAAACTGTGTTTTGTGGTAATGGGCTTTATAAATAAAACTAACTTTACTTGATTCAACTAGAGCTGCTAAGGTGGAGATTATTTAATGACAGAGTAATAAATACTCATGTCTGCCACAGAGTCATTTGACTGATTGTAAATATTTCAATTGTATTAGAAAGCCAGATGTTAGCAGATATTAGCATGTTTTTTTGTTGTTGTTGTTTTTTGTTGTGTTGTCTTTCTTATTGTTGTTTGTTTTCGTGCAGTGGAATTGAGGCTCAAGACACATTGTTATCCAATCACTCAAACCTATGGTCAAAGTGGTCAGGATTGCATTTTTACACTTTCGTAGTGTAAATGCTAGTACATCTTGATGCATCCTCAAGAGGGACTGTGCCATCAGTGCGGGACCGGCTGGTCTATTTTTTTGCCCTGACAGGAGTTGTTCTGTAGATCTGTCTCGTAGTCTACTTGTGTTTGGATCACTAAAATGCATGTTAATACCAGGTGCAAACAGGCTCATAAAGAGCTTTGTCGCATAGTGCAAAACAATCACCTGAAATTCAAAATCAGCAAGACCAAAGAGCGAGTGGTGGAGCACTGGAGGAACAGGAAGCTCTCTCCTGCTTATCATCCAGCGAGAGGAAATGGATAGGTTGGACATATACAAGGACTTTGGGGTCCGATTTAAATTAAAAAAAGTGGACTGAGCACACAACACTGACACATTCTACAGGAAGGTAGTGAACAGACTGTTCTTCCTGAGGCGACTCAGATCCTTAGGTGTGTGCAACAGCAACTCAGCAATTCAACATGACAGGAATCTTTACTGTGCATTCCAGTCAATGACTGCTGTTGCTGATCATAAACTATGTTGAACTTTCGCTGCATGTATAGTGTGTGATACAGGTCACAGATCACAATGTTCTGCAATGAAGAGAGGTGCAAAAGTTTCAAATCTTTGGTATGTGTGGACCAAAAAAACATCTCTAAAATAGTATTAATATCATGAAATGACAATCCAAATAATAATAATAATTATAAAGGACGTTAGTGTCTGGTCAAATTTTCCTTTAAAGAGGTATTATTGGGAGGACCTGAATTTCAGTCCTCAGTATTCCCACATTTCTGGCATAGTCATGCCGCTACCCCAGTACAACAGGTGTGAATGCGATTTTTCTCTTCTGCTTAAAGTTCTGAAGAATTCAACATGAGCATGAATTTTCAGAAGCATTGTCCCTGGTATTTTGAGTAATCATATACCAAGTATGGTGTCAACACAATATATAGGAACCATCTAAATCTCTCGAAGTGGGAAAACAGAAAAGGACTGCTTACTCCTGTACTGCTTAACTTGTTCTGGGGAACACAGAACAGAATTTCAGCGTAATCCCTGTATTATGTGGAAGTTGCTTCATATGTGCCACGCCTTAAACTCATCTACAGGCTGTATGAGTCATCCACTGGCAAGTATGTTTCCAACCATTCATATTTAGAGGTTCAAAGTTTTTTCTTGACTTTGGAAACAGCTATTGAGAAAATACTGCTACCACTGGTGTAATGGTAGTGGATGAGGTGGGTGTACTTCTAGGTCGATGATAGGTTACTGAGGAGGGATGTAGGTGAACTTTGCTACATATTTCAGTGGCTTTTTGATTGATAGGTGGGTATACTGTAAACAGCCAGAAGAAGAAGTGAGTATTCGGTATATCTGAGTATACTGTCCACCACACCACTGACCACATGGTCTTCATCAGCACAAGGGATTGTACAATGCTAATTGTCTTCCAGCTTTTAAACCAATGTGGCAGATTTCCTTATAGTTCCCAAACTTACAATTGGAAATTAGTATCTGCAATTCCACAACACTTGAACAAAGTCCATCTGCTGATGAAGATTACGTGGCATTATCAAGACTAGAATGACTATAAAATGCACCTTGTGGTCAGTGATGATAGTTACATGTAACTAAATGATGTATTATTTGTTAACATTATTATCTAATTATGTAAATCAGTTAACTGTGATCAGTTATAGTGACTAGTACTAATCAAAATGTTGGTGATTACAAGGGGGTTACATCTGAATATCTTCTTTTGTAACTGCAACTGATTACAATTACATTTATCTTGTAACATAATAAGCTGCTGTATTAAGTTAAATTTAAGTTACTCACTAGATAGCAGAGAATGTTTCCACGGCAAAACATTTCAATCTAATCTTCAAAGAACCTTTTAAGGATGTTTATCATTTCAAATAGTGTTCCTATAAGGTTAAATGCTTACATAATTTCAACATTCTGAGGATGTTTTGGTGATGTTGAGAGGTTAGAGATCATAGAATGTTCTTTTATAAAACATTCCCACAATGTTACATGACAACAAAGTAAAAACATTTTCGAAGCTTTCAAAGCTTTTCGGAAAATATAATGTGATTTTATCTGTTAACTAAAAGAGTTTTTAAGATTTTTTGATGTTTATAGAGAATGTTACCCTAACTTTAAGGAGAACTAAAAGAGAACTTGCCACTGACAACATTACTAAAGCATTGCACTGTACATTCTCAGAATGTTTTTAGAACCAAAAAATGGTAGCTGTCACCTATTTCATCATTTCAAAAATAACCTTTCCTACATTGCTTGTGGTAAGAAGTGTTTTTCAAAATGTAAATGTAGGTTTTATCAAGCTTACACACACACACACACACACACACACACATATATATATATATATATACGCAAAGTGTTTCCTTGAATTATGTCTAACATGTTATATGCATGAATGTACACTAATAATCAATTAAATAGTGTAAACTATGTGGTAGTGTTGGCTTCAAATGTGTAATGGCAGTCATAATATACATAATGCTCAACAAATACAAAAAGGGGCAGAGAGTAAGAGGGAGAAATGCACAAGCTCATCCAACTGAAGTGTTCTAATAAAGCTGCTGTGGAACCCTGTCAGTGCACCCTGCTACAGTGTTACAATGTAGGCTGATGAGGTAACAATGTGTCAGCTTCACATCCGCCATTATTGTAAGTTTGCGTGTGTATGTGTGTGTGTGTGTGTGTGTGTGCGCGTGAGTGTGTATGAGACAAAGACAGGGGGAGAGAGCTGATAAATTAGCTTTTACACATTTAGAGTTGACTAGTGAATGATTAATTGACGGGGACCAACAAAGGCATATTTAACATATAACGGATTCAATACGAAATGGCGTATATCCGCCATTGCTGCTCATTGCTTCTTCTTCCACCTAGTAGCCTACACACACACACACACACACACACAGGCACGAATGACGTAGGGCTCATGCTGCGATACACTGTCAGCTTCTCATGGGCGTCTCGTTCAATAGAATATATCTCCACTTCAGTCAAAGTTGCTTTAACTGTGTTTTCTACGACAAAAATGCCCTTCGCGGCACTAGTTTGGTGTTTGACAAGCAATACATATTCATCCGCTTCTCCATGAGTGTCAAGAGCACAGCAGTACCCGGATGGACTGTCATGGCCGCCGTCGCTGTGGATCCATAGAGAGGAGAGGAGGAAGGCAAATGTTTCTGCTGTGTGTTTTTTCCACCTTTACCTCCTTTTTCACAATGTTGGACGCTGACGGGACGCCGCCTGAACTTCCATCGAGTTCATAGTAAGAAACAACACATTTTCTGTAACTTTAAATGTCTTCGCGTGGGTGGGGACTTTATTTTGGTGTAAAATAACTGCTTATTAAACTCCACACACACTAACATTATCGCGAACTTAAGTGGCTTACATATTTTTCATGTATCGGTGTATAAATTGGCATAGTGCACTAAAATAAGGCAGCTTCCAGTGTGGAGTCCTTTGTTGCTGTGTGTGTTCAGCCTTTAATTCTCCCACTGATGCAGCCTTCCCTCGCGTTTCCTAAACTTAAGCGACCATGGAGCAAGTCACGCGAAGAAGTAAACAAATTATTTTTTAAAAAGATGTCGAATAGCGAGCTTAAATCTGAGATTCACGTTTTTGCAACACGTTGTACTTGTCTCCGTGTTGTGCTGCCGAGGAAGAGTGGAAGTGCAGTTATGAGACGATGCAACTTTTCCTCTCATCTCCAAGCTTCATTTCGGTGTACCCCATCGAGATGGTGTGGGCCAACACAGTACCTGCCCGCGGGCCAGGTGTGCACTAAACTCCTGCTTAGTTTCATTTCAACATTACTTTCATATATTCAGTTGTATTTGGAAGGATTAAAGCTAACTATCTGTATAGTTAGTTTTCATTTGGATAGTGTAATTTTCATGTTGTCAAGTATTTCATAAATGATTTCAGTAAGCCAAAGTGTTATGTGAAGACATTTATGGCAGAAACCTTTCCACAGACTGAAGTAGCCGGTGCAGATAAGTCATAAAATCGTGGCAGCCATTTTTTTCCTCCAACATGGCTTCCTCATATCCACAAGGTTGACAGCTGACTGAGACATATGGAGTTGAAGGCTTATACATTACTATTTAATGAGTGCAGTGTTAAATTGAAGTGGTATTACCTGTAATTAACACTCTGCCATATTCAACATAAGGCTCACAGGCCAAAGCTGGCCCCCAACAGGTTGTCAGGTGCCATGCCATGCCGCCCCCCCCCCCCATGTCTAAATAACAACAATCGGAAAAAAACACTGGGAATTGTTTTTGTATTTTTGGAAAAGAAAATGTGCCTGAGTGCATAAAACAGCATCAAAATATAGTTTGTTTATTAAGAAAACAAGTGTCAGTGTCAGTGGAGGAAACCCCTGCATCCCCTCTTAGTCCCAAATGTCCTAAAATCCTAGAAACATCCTGAAATCCTAGAAACACCCTGAAATGCTAGAAGTGTTCTAAAATCCCAGAAATTTCCCCAAATCCTGAAATCCAAGAAATGCTCTAAAATCTGGGAAATGTCTTAAAATCTAAGAAGTGTCCTTAAATCAAAGGAACTTCCAAAATCTAGAAATGTCCTATAATCCTTGAAATGTCCTAAAATCCTAGAAATGTCCCATAATCCTAGAAATTCACAAAAATCCTAGAAACATGTATAGGGCTACTGTGTCTGGACCCTGGCCTCTTGTCATTTGCCAAAATGGCTCCTAAACGAAGCAAGTTGAGCTCTACATTTTTAAAGAGCACCGTGTTGCATTTAGCCTCTGAGGCCTGCTTGCCTCTGTGTCTGGTACACAATGGCACACACAGGAAATATCTTGCATGTAAATGCATTTCCTTGTGTTGATTTATAGTTATCTTTAGGCTGCCAGTCACTCTGTCATTGTCAGTTCAATCGAATTTATGCCTGCTCATTAAGAAAGGTGTGAAAGTTATTCTGTTGGGTTCAAAAATATGAAAACAACACTGCATACTTAACCCATTGAAACCTGGAGCAACATCATTTTTCTGGTGCTACCATGCTTTTTTACAAGTACTTCAACCTTTGAACCCTGAGCTAATTGGTGTTTTGTTTTCCAAAATACGCGAATTGGTAAAACATGGCAACTCGGTAAGAAATGTTCCAAGACTTGAGAAAAAGTGTTAGATTTCTGATATTATTTTAAGAGAGCTAGGGAAAAATGTCTAGGGGAAAAAAGGGGAAAAGCCAGGGGGAAACTATAGTTATAACTACCATTGTTACATATTTGAAATTAGCTTAAAGAATAATCATTTCCTTGCTTTTTTAAAACATTTAAAAATAGCAATAAGAATAGTTTTCAGGTGATTTTCTTGTACTTTTTAAAATAAAATTCCTACTAATTTTTAGTTCTTTGCTTCTTTTGTTGCTTATTGCCTTCTTACCACATTTTTGAAAGAAATCAAGCCAATTTGCTCAGGTTTCAAAGGGTTTAATCACTGCTCGACAAATATATTTCTGAAACTGCTATTTAACTCATCTGATTGACAATATTTTAATTGTTTGGTCAAAAAAAATGACTGTTCTAATTTCCCAAAGACAATGTGATGTTATCACTCGGCTTGTTTTGCTTGAGCAACACTCCAGAAGACCAAGATATTAAAGGGAAACACCACCATTTTTTCCACATCAAAGTGTGTTTCCAGGTGTTTGGGAGTACTACTGCATATGTGGAAAAAGTAGTATAAAGCCTGTAGTGTCTCCAGAGGGAGCTCCTCCTCAGGGAGACTGTAGCTTTTCATCTCTGCTGCAGGCTACAGGCTCTATGTTACCTGCCGCTTGTATAATACGCCAGAATCTTGAATCAGTCTTTCAGCAGTCAGTTGCATTGTGGGATAGTGTAGGTACAAAGTTTTGACAAGGAAGAGGAATAAAAAAGACTAATATCTCTGGTACTGCCGCATCGATTGTGATCCATACAAAACTTAACATTCTGAGTCTGACAGTCTGATAGAAGTGAGTTTCTCCTGGAGTTCCCTGGTGATTGTAGTGTACTTAAGTTATCACATTAAAAACCAATCTGCACAACTGAGAAGATTTAGCTCAGAAATGCTTTCTAGAAAATACTGAATATCATTAATCTGATCAGTTGCTTATTAATTGTCAGTTGACATTGCAATTTATCATTTCAGCCCCACTTTTAACAAATTAGTGCCGTCATTAAACCCTAAAGGCAGTAATGGATGAAGTACCTGGAAGCTACACTTGAGTAAAGCTCAGATATGTTAACAGAAAATAACCTGAGTATGTTAATTGAGCAAAAGTCTGAAACTACTGATGTTTACTATACATAAGTATTCAAACTTATTCTGTTATATTAAATGTACTAACATATTAAGAGGAAAAGTTAAAAAATATATGTTGTTAATAAAAGAACAAGCAGTCAGACTTTGAAGAATTACAATGTTTACTTCTTTTCTTACATACACCACCTTAAAAATGGAGAGCACATCACACTTCAAGATAAAACAAGGTCTTTTTTTTTTGCAACTTAAAGGATTTCAGGAACAATACCCAGTTTTTCCTTCCTTCTCATTTCTTCAGGCATCTGTCTGTCCCTTCCTCCCTTCCTGTCTGATTTTGTAGTAAGTAGCTACAATGCCTAGGGGAAATGTAGTTGAGTAAAAATATCTTAATTATGAAATGTAGTGGAGTAAACGTGAAGCTTGACAGAAATATAAAATCTCAAGTAAAGTACAAATACTCCCCAAAAAGTAGTTAAGCATTGTAACAAAGCATTATTACTTTGTTACATTACACCAATGCTTAAAGCATTGGTTCAGTTTTCAGGCTGCTGCAGCTAAGAGTGCACATTTTAAGCACTTCCCTGTATCAATTAATCAGTAAAATAAATGATCAATTAATCGTAATTTGAAAAACTAACAAACATAAAAGCATTGTTTATTTTAAACAAAACCAAATGCATTCTACCCTCAGTCAAAGCCTACAGTAACACATTGCATATGTGTTGACAGCATTTCATCATTTTCACATGTTCAATTAAATTCTTTATGACTGATTAATCGATCAACGATTAATTGTTATCATCCTTGTTGTCCGAGGAAGGGCTAATGCCTGAAACATCACACATGTGGAGGTAATCGAATACATTTTCATGGGAGCATGCACTAGTGTGCAGACTTTGTTTATTCTTTCATATGTAGTTGTGCTTGGTCCAGCACCTAGTTTTTATCACTTTTGGATGTGCACGCTGCTTGAACTTTTCTCTGTCATCCTTAGTTGCAACCATCCAGCATTTCTCACTTGTAAAAATGATCTTGAACAAGGTGTATTCCTATTTATGCTCTAATACTGCTGCAGTAGGTTTGCAGTGGTATACTTGTTTCAAGGTATGGTATGAAAATGTATGGCTATCACACTGTATACATTTGCTTATATACGGTATTGAAAAAACAAACAAACATTGCAAACAATGGAGAATCTTGCCTTTGTTTTAGTTTTTTTCCAAAGTGATAATTTTTATAAATACTTATATTTAAAAAATGTTTTCAAGTTTCAGTTGTTTAAAATGTGGTTGTTCAACACGCAAACCTTTTTGTTTTCATTCTTGTCCTTGTAACTAATATTATAATAATTATTTTTGTAATACCCAATACAGTCATACCCTCACGCTATGGTACTTTCTGAGGTGGTTATCATATAGTAAAAATCCCATGCTGTTGCAACCCTATTCTGTGGTAAGAAATATAATTGATGCAGAGGAGACTAAACTGATCTTGTTAACAGAGCAAAGCCATTCAAGAACTTTAACATTTTAAAATAACTTATTAATGTATCTTTATATACACAGCACAAACACATGCAGACAAAAAAGCTAAACACTTATGGAAAAAGACTGCACCTTTGAATCAGCAAGGCCTGCAAGTGAGGATGGACTCATTACTGTTGCTGATTGAGAAAATTATAAAATAAATAAAGCATTTAGCTTGAAAATTATAAGATATAGCATTAAAATGTTTGTGTGCAATGTTAAAAATATGTGGAGATATAAAATATTGGTTCCAAAGAGAGAGAAGCAGTTGACCCTGATATTGGAGATGAGGAATTCGGCAGATGTTATTTCTTAGTAGAATTGAAATGGACAGTTAATCCATTGTTATGAATATTCTGGTAGGTTATTATTATTATTATTTTTTTAATTGATATTTTAGGGATCAACAAATGACAACATTACAGCATTACAAGTGTTGTTCCCCTCTTTTCTTTTTACACAAAACAGGAACAATAAACATTGTTTCTGCATTGAAAAACAATAGTCTTAAATCATATAAATATTGTTAAATATTTTTCCTAACAAGACAATAAAATAAAACATGTAGGCAGGTTATTTTTAGATGATTATATATTAAATACTTAATGCTGTTTCACTCACTTCCCAGCCACAGTTGTGGTCAGATAATTCTGTGAAATTTAAAGAGGCCCTTTGAGGTGTACTTGTGAACAAACAGAGGTTATGTTTCCATGTAGTGTTACTCACCACAATGAATCATGTGTCTCTTTGAGCCCTAACAAGCATGTTGAATTCATTTCCTTCCTCAATAAATATTAGCAAAGGCAATTTTAATCGTTTATGAAATCCTGCATTGTTTACATGCATGTCTACTAGCTTGCATTCTTCTTCATCTTCCTTGTGTTTGCTCACACGATGCTGAGTGTCTTGGCTGTGACTGCCACCTGTGGATCAGTGGAATAGTGCAAAAGAGTGAGAAAAAGAGTGTGTATTGTGTCACCCACATGAAAATAATGCAACAACAGACAGTCTCTTTCATAAAAGGCTACTATTAATGCTCAAAGGCTCCACATGTTTCCTTTATATCATGTTTATGAGATGTTTTAACAGCCAATATCCGGCCGTCAATTTTTTGTCTAAATTTAATAATAATAATGATTATTAATTTTATTAATGGGCACCTTTCAGGACACTCGAGGTTACCTTCTAAAAACAACAACAATTAGACATATGTCACCAGACAAAGTATACGGACGATACATGGTAAAAAAAAAAAGCTAAAAATAAACATTCAACAACAGTGGTTACATGGAATAAGCAAGCCTTTTAAAATGTGAGTTTTAGGATTTGAAAATGTTGTTTTGATTACAAAACAAAAATACATTGTCTGTGCACATGCAGTCTGCAGTCAAATCTGGAGCACTACTTGGATGGAAATATGCAAAGGTGAAACATGTCACCAAAATCCTAAATCACTTGTCTATTTAGTAATGTGTAGGTGGACTTTATGTCACGTGTCATGGTGTTCAGCAGAGCCAGTGTTGAGTTTCTGTTGATAGGAGAAGTGTGTCAAACTGAGGGGTTATTCGCTCTTTTTTTTCTTTGTTGAACGATATGCTCCTGCAGTATTTCCATATTTTAATTGCACACAGTTAACTCAAACATGAATCATGACAGCCTCAGTCAAGAGTATTTTTTTACTCTTTAAGCATGAAAAAAATTAGAGGTTCAATTTCTGTAAACACATGTGACATTGTTCACATGTCACTCAGGTAGACAGCACGCTTAGAGTTTTTAACTGTGCTCCCCTCCCTCATTCAGCTCCTTCCTCTGTACTTCTCAGAACCACACACACACACACACACACACACACACACACACACACACACACATCTACCTCCCCTGCTGAGCTATTCATAATTTTTCAGCCAACATTTTTTAAGAATAATGTTTTTGTTACAAAAACTGTTAGTACTATTCTGATAACATATATCAATTGTTTGAAAGCCAAAAAAAAAAGTCCCTTCAGATTAAGAAGTTTCTAGAGCAGCAAAGTTTCAGGAATAATATTAATTGTAATTGAAATATAGCCAGTTATGCATGGTGTCCAGCTTAGTGCACAGATGATTAGTTGTTATTTCCTCATGACATAAAGTCAATACTTGGACATTTTAACAACTTTAACACTCCTCAGATGTTATTTGATGGTACCTAATATTATATATCTGCAATGCTCTCCTGTTACAAAAGGACTAGAAAAATAATCCTTAGCTGCACAACATTTCTTAATTCTGTCGGCCATCTTGGTTTTGAGAGATTTGTGATGTATTTAAACCACCTGGCCAGTGGGTGGCAGTGTGCAGCATGATGCGTCCAGCTCCACTGTAGTGGCTGATACGTAAGTAAATCATCAAATCCCCACATAGACCAGAAAATGCCTTTAAGTAGCTGTCCTCTGAAATGAGAATTATGTGTGAAACAGCAGAAAGTTATTTAAAAACTGAAAGAAGTAATTTTCTGCTTCTGTCTTACAGGTGCTGTGGCCACACTACAAGCTCTTCTCCAGACACGACATGCATTAATGTTTGAGTTTGTCCTAAAGGAGTCCAGGTAATAACTGCTTATTAAATGTATTTTTACCACATATTCATACTGCAGCATTAAAGCTGAAATTGTCAAAAAAATGTGTTTTAAGTAAGTAACTGGCTCAATTGGGTGGTGTTTGGAGCTTATTTAAATTTTATACAACAATAGTAGTAGTATCTAGCCTTGTCGATAGTTTTGGTGGTTCTGTGAAAGCAGTTTTAGATATCTGCTGACACCTTGAACACAATGGGGCTCGGGGGTGGGGTGATACGTTCTATGGATTATCCAGAGTAGTGTCTTTGTTTTTGGATTTCTTTTTTATTTGGGTGGAAACATCAAAAGCGGAATATCTCAACACCTCTTTGGCCAGATAACACAAGATATATTTCGAATGTTGTTGTTTTTTTCTAATTTTGTCAAAGTGACCCTAAAACAGATGTAGAACAGAAGACATTGTGCTTGTGTCGTAGCACTTAACAATTCATTATGATCTCTTAGAGCCTTTTGGTGGAGTTATATGAATTTTAGTTTTGTTTATGCAAATCAATCACGTCTAATCAAGTCTAAATTACAGCATACACATAATGGTAGAATAGGTAAGGCTGAATGACAAAAACAGCTCTTTGTATAACACAGTATAGATCACAAGCACCACTAACTATAAATGATCATACAGTAACATACTCACTTCTGTAGCAGTTTGAAGAACCACTGAACATAGACTGGGTTAGTTTAAGCAGCCTAATAAACTGAGTAGCCAGTTTATTGTTTCAAATTATCAGGAGTAATGAAATTATTGTTGTTATGTGAATGAAAGTTAAACTGAGAGACAAAAACTCCTGAGGGTGATGTGAGGTAATCAACCAGGAGAAGATGTATCGCTCCTAAGGACCATCTAGACCCGTTGCCATTGAAACGTCGCCTTCTGGCAGTTTTTGGGCGCACTTAAAGTCAATATTTTCAACTTTCCAGCTCTAGGCATGGAGTCACACCGCTGGTCAATGTCATTTTTGGTCATGTGCATGCAGTATGCGCACACAGCCATGCACCAGGCGCTTTCTGCTGTTTTTACATAGGGCTGGGTATTGTCAAGAACCTCACAATTCAATTCAATTTCGATTCTTTGGGTCACGATTCGATTTCGATTGGATTCGATATTGATCCAGTTGCTTTGATATAGATTCAGTTATGTTGTTGATGTCAGAAATACCCAGATAATTCATTTGAATACCTTCTGATATGTGTTCAATAAAGCGTGCATTATTTGTATTGATTTAAAACAAACTGACACCAAAACTTATTTTACCATTACATTATTCTTTATTAAATAAAAATTAAAACTAAAATAAATTAAAGTACAGAAAAGTGCACATTTTTGCCTGAGCTGAACTTAATAAAAGTAATAAACATTTAAGCAGGATTTGTCAACCTGCATTTGTGTGTGATCCACAGCATTAGCATTAGCAACAGGTTCCAAAACATCTGGGTGGTGTCGGCTCAAATGGTTAGGTAAGTTCGTCGTATTGTTGCAGTGTTTAAACACTGACTCACAAGGCTCACACACCACGTAACTACTATCAACTTCGTGTATCCAAACGTTGGCTTTTAATGTTGTCTGCGCTAATTTTAACACACCGCTACCTCGCACCACTGTTGCCATTTTAATGAATAAACAGACGTTGTTTGGGGGTCAAGAGGGGCCTCTGAACAATGTCAATCACACTCCAGCGGCACTCACACTGCCCCACAGGAGTGCGGCGTCATTACAACGGAAATAATCGATTTCAGGATTTATTTATTTATGAATCAATATTGAATTGGCAAAAAACATACTGCAATGCACTGATGAATCACTTTTTTTACCCAGCCTTATTTTTACATGTGCGCTTCCAAGGTGTTGATGCATCTCAATGTGGTTGCCCGTTTGCACTTTGCCCACTAGTGTACCTAATTTTTTTTTTTTATCATGTGAAGCATTTTGGCCAAAGACAAGTTGTTTAAGATCTAGGTTTAAAGTTCCAGCTAGAACCAAAAAATACCAATCTTGACCTGAAGTCCGAACCATGAAGACATCAGTGGTTCTCATATTCTACAGCTTGGACAGAGTGGATGGCGTCTTTGAAGCAATAAGTCTCCTACATCTAGTTGGCCCATGCTTGTTTTTGGAATAAAACAAATATCGGTAATATCAGAATATAAGCCGCAGGTAATCAGAGCAAACTGCCATCTTGCTGCTACGGATCACATCCAGTTGTACACTCATGCATTATCACTAAAACTGTAAAACTATTTTATCATCTAAAACGCTTTGACATAGACAGTCTCAAGCATGGATGAGTAGCACCTGGGCAAATGTATATGTTTGAACCAAAGAGCAGAATTCAAACATGTGCAGGCCCTTACATGTATACGGCAGTGTTTAAAATTCTAAGGTCTTTGTAAAAAAACATGATTTATTAACTGATCAACAAATGATATTATGAGTGAAGTATTCCTTTAAACATCCCCTTGTATATCATGGTGGTTCTTCATAGTCACGGTTTTCTTTATTTCTACATATATTTCTTATAACTTTTAATGCTCTTTTTCATTAATCAAGACAGAAAGTGTAACATCTATCTTTCAGCTGTAGCTGAGCACGTTTACTGCAAAGTTACCAGCTCAAAATAAAGGACAGAGATTGTGGTGAAGGTCAGAGACGCAGTAATAAGCTGTCAATGTAGTGTCATGGGAAGCTGGAGGCATTTATCAAGGCAAATGCATATGCAGTGTCCAGACTTTTCTTTTGAAAAGCTTAGTATGAGAGCAAGAACAATTCTGTAAGAAGTTAATTTGCATGCAAGTAGGGAGGAGAGACTTGAGTAATCTGATTGGTGGGATTTGTTTCCTTTAACCACTCTGAGCTTTCAGTGACCAGGCAGCATACTTGCCAAGCTATGTGTGTCATTTCTGTCTCCACTGAAAACACTAGTATGCAAACAAGAGCCATTCTGTTTTGACTAAATGTCTCTCAGTATCATACTTTATCTTATTTTGGCTTTTTTGGTGAGCTACAGTGTTTTCCTCTAAATGTGAGGGTCATTAGTGGGGGAAGAGTGGGTTCTTTACATTTATACATACATGCATATATACATACCTTTATACGTGTGTGTATATATATATACATATATATATATATGCAAAGGGAAGGAAAACACATTTAGTGTTTATAAACTATAAAACTGTAAACTATTTAGCATAGTTTAACTCATGGGTAAGAGATTCAATGCTATTTTAATATTAAATTTAACTTAAGTCCTAATTGGTGCACACTTGAAGTTTCCCCTCTGCCTTCTCTGTATTACAACCCAATTTTGACCCATTTTTTAAATCTTAGAATTTAATCTTCAGTGATTTTGAGAATAAAGAAATGAATGTGTCATTTACTAGAAAGGGTGCAGAAATGGGATTTCTTACCCATGTTGTAATCTCCAGTCGTGAAAAAAAACCTCTACCAAGCACATTATTGTTGTGTGGGATGGACTGTCAGGCCCCCAATAAATATAATGTGGAAATTTGTGCCCAACCCCTATTTAATTAGTAATGAATTGCCTCCAAAAAATAAAGGAAAGCTCATTTCTCTGCTCAATATTTAGTGTTGAACTTACTCCAAAACACAGATTGGTTTACATGTCAAGCAGCACAAACACAACAGCTGTCTGTCGTAAATGAGTGCCAAAGTGTTTTGGTTTATCTGTATTCTCCTTGCACCATGCACAGTTGATGACTCAAAAGTATACTACACAGGTTAAACAGTCTGTTTGAATGGCAGCATCACTGATGCACATGTTAATATAAACCAGTGTTGTGCTGCTGCCGCTGATGATCACATCTGGTCAGATGTTTATCGGTGCAACAGGCTGGAGGATGATCTGAGTTTGGAAAAACTGCCTGCAGTTGATTTGTCAGGATTCTGTGTTGCTGATAATTATTGTGTTGTTGATCAAAATGCATCACTCGTTGCAATTCTGTGCACCAGAGCATGTATTATCTGTGGATCACAGTACTTAGACACAGTTACGCTTCAGTTAATGTTGAAAGTACAGAGAGATACTTTCTTTTTTTTTTAATTGTGAGCTCCTGTAAAGCCTCCTACTTGTCATCATGAAAATTCTCAGTGGGATACCTATAATTTAGCTTGGTTTGTGTCTCAAACTGTGCTGGGTGAGGTTCTCAAATTTCAGGGAACTAAGCCTTGAAAGTGCATAAAAAAGTCTTGAATTTTATAAGAAGTTTTGGGAACACTGACTTTTCCATTATTTTTCAGGTCCCTCAAATTAAAGCCCATGAGTTGGTAAATGTGAAATGTGCTTTTTAGATTGTGGTTTATATATTTTTTTTCTTTTTCGTGGTATTCATGGTTCCCCCCAGTGCAATATTAAGTGGAGGTGTAAGCCACTCAGGTCTTGCTGTATTTCACATCATGAGCAAATTAGTTAATTATGGCAGAAAAATGGGTCACACTCATTAAATAAAGGCTTCAAGTATTTGATCTCCTAAATAGCACATTCTGTTTTTTCTTAATGTTGATGTTTATTTTATAAAAGTGTATTAATTTGTTATAATCTTAGGAGAGGTCCATGTCCAATGTCAAAACCTTTTTGGTATGTTTAAGTAGGAATGAAATCATGATCAATGTTATCACCAAATATCTTTTGGATTATCATGCATGTTTGGGTAGGTGTACTGTGAAGCCATATTTCCATCAAAAACTTTCGGTGTAGTACCTTTGGAACCAAAACTAACACTTATGAACGTAAACTTGACCCAAGATCTGTGTAGTGTTTACACTGCAGTCAGTTCTCTTATATGTGGGTGGGATTGTTGTCCCTCCTTGCTCATTCCAGCTTCACTCGCTGTATTTCCATGTTTACCAGTTATACAGAGTGAAGACTGTACTCCATTTATCGTACACAGAACAGGGCTACTCAGCAACATTTTCCAGAACAAAAAAGAGCAGGCTGGAATGAGAGTCTCTCTCAATGGGATATTTTAAATAGCGGGTTTGTGAAGCGACTCCTTGTCAGGCAAGAGTAGGGTTTTATTGCTGCCAGAGCGCACCAGAATGACATTTCACCAAGTGAGAAGTAGAATATATGCAGTTCACTTAATCCGGCCACAATAAATATACATTTTTGAAATTCTTTAACATCCTCTCATTGCTAAAAGTTTGTCATTCAAGAGAGACAATAAAAAGAGCTGGAATTATCATCAAGTAACACTACATGTGAACGTTAAACCTTAAAAGTTGCTGTCAATCGGCCCAGTGAGATGCTGATAGAGGCTGCAAACATCCTTTCATTTTTATAGTTATAGTTTATTAATGTTTCTACTGACCAATCAATCAACTACAGTGTTTCTAGCTCCACCTTTTTGTTCAGATCAGTGTGCAAAGTACCCCAAACAGACAGGTGACAAAAAATGGGGACAGTGAGGAATGGTTCTATTGGTAGCATCAACTTTTCACAATCAAAACACAAAAAATACCTACCAAACTGAATTGAACTGAACCAACCTGCTTGGTGGAAACACAGCTTAATACATACAAAACACAATGTGTTTTTTCTACTCTACAGACATGTTAAGTGCATTTTGTGTGTGATATCCTGCTTCTTGTACTAATGAAAAACACATTTGTGTCCTTCTCTTACAGATATCTACAGATTTAGAACTATGGAAGAAGACCTCACAGTACCTCATGATTCTGCCAAAAACTGCAACATTTCAGTGATAGGGGATGAAAAAGAAAAGGTAAAAGACTTTGTGTATAAGCATTTCAGAGAAGTGGCAGATGGGTCACTCTTCAATAATGCAGAAGAATCTTCCATCAAGGAACATGGGAGCTCCACCAAGAAAGAAAAACTCAATAAGGCCCATTGTAAAAATCAGCAGGGGGCTGTTTTCTCTGGAAAGATATTAAGTTTTGGATGCTCGGTGTGTAAAGATGATTCCACATATAGCCCCAATGATCTCCTTAAACATTTTCGAGCCGCCCATAAAGGAACCCTTCCTACATACCCTTGTGACTTGTGCGGTTTTGTCACAAATGAGTTCCCTGCTCTTCAACGCCATCGAATTGAACACAGGAATACCCTGGTTACATGTGAGCTCTGTGACAACGATGTTCAGTACTCTCTGCTTTTGCTTACCAGACACTACATCATGTGTCACAGTCTAAATGGACAGTTTAACTGTGACTGGTGTGAGTTTACAACTGTGGATGCAGGTACATTCGTCCAGCACATCCATCATCACAATGAGAGTCCTTGGAAGTGTTCAAAATGCAGACATATCAGCTTGAACGAAGAGGATCACCAGAAGCACATGAAAGCTCATTCAGATACATTCCCCTTCAATTGTCAGCTCTGTGGATACGGTGCAACAAGAAGCGAGAATCTTAAAAAACACACGGCAGCTGTTCACAAAGAGGAGGCTGAGAGAAGGTGGAAAACTATAGAAGACAGTGGGAATTCAGCATCTGCAACCTTAAAACTTTTGCTGAAAAAGAGTGCTGAAGCACAGGAGGCTCAAAGGATATCCAAACTGAACTGTCTTTCTGGGAGTTTACCAAACCAAAATGGCAGGCTAATCAAACCAGAGATATCCCTTGAGGATGCCCACCACTTTGTGGATGGGACTGTAGCAAAAAAAGACAATAAAAATTGGAGTAAAGGCTCTCAAAATACAGAGCAGTCATTGCCAGTAATGTTACAGGAATGTGACAACTCTGCAAGTTCTGATGCTGCAAGTCACACCAATCCTAATGGTCTGACCGTTCTGATGGTTAAGAACAAAATCTCTCTTCCCCCCAATTGTACAACCAAAGTGATGGGTTTCAAGATGGTTGACGGCAAAAAACATCTAGTTCTCAAAGTAATACCAACAGCAAAGCAAGAGTCATCTGCTCAGAATCATTCTGTGGTCGAAGATGTGGGCTCCTCGCCACCAAATCCTGTGTTGTGTAAAAGCAGGGTCTCTAATGAGAATGGGGAATGCTCTGATGGCAAGAACTCAACATCACATTGCTTTGCTCTTTCACCAAGAAGTGGATCATGCATACAGGTGGATCAAGATGATATAATGGCAGTAAAAGTAAAGATTGAGGAGGAAGAAACCTCTGTTTGCAACCTTGATTCCACCCCACCAAGAGATGATATTGGGGGACAAACTAATCCTTTACTAAGTAGGTCTTCAACTTGTGCAGACACGTTATATCCCTTAACTAATGAGTCTGATCACCCAAGTCAAACAACCTGTTTAGATAAAAGTAAGTTTAACAACTCAGTTTCTGTAATATTTAACCCTGATTCAACCCCCCATGGTGGTTCTCAAATCAGTAATACTGCTAGTACGCTCACTGGTTTATCTTCACCGTCAAAAGTTGCTCGGGAAACATTGCTTTCCAAACAATTCTGTAAAGATACTATTGAAAACTGTGGGGCTGCAGATGAATTATTAATGACTGAAGAAGAAGCAGGCAAACTCATTGATGAACACAAAGGGAACTCCTCCTCTAACACTAAAGAAGACGATGACCAAGATTTTCAGTGCACTCCTGTAAAGACTGATAGGGTTAGAACTGAGACTAACCAGAAAAACAGCCAGCATTTTAAGAGGCTTTCAACTTATCCAGTATCTCCATCAGAGTCATCCCCACCCACTTCAGTTAGCTGCAGAGAAAGTGCCATGGGCTCAGAAAATTGCAGACAAAATTCACCAATTCAAGGTGTATTTACTTTTCACAATTATTCCAAAGAAACATTTGGCACACCTAACACTACCCAAAACTTTGACAATATGTCTGAACATTCGGCAGACAAAGACAGTAATTGTGAGTCATCACAGTTTAGCTTGACATTGGCAGAGTCTCCAGAACCATTCACAGAAAGTGGTAATGGAGAAGACTCAACTCAAGAAAAGCTGTCAGATACTGACATTGAGGTTGATGGATGCATCAATAGTGTTGACGATCCTGCCACTGAGGATGAAAATCCTGATTCAGTGCTCCAAGACTTCAATATTATCAAAATTGAGGAGGATAGCATTCCTATATCTAACAAACAATCTGAAACAAAGAGTCATTCAACTCTCTCGGGCAGTTTTGTGGAGGAACATTCAGATGCAATCATTACCCAACAACTTAATAAGGAAAGAGTTGAGTCTTCAAGTGCAAGTAATGATTCATTGAAACAAACAAAAACAACTTTACGAATTCTCCATTTGCCAGAGGGAAAGCAGTCAGTGCTTCTGAGAACTTCTGAAAATCGATTTGCCATGCCGATGCACGTCAAGGCCTCTCCAGGTTTCAAACTAATAACCAATTCTACAAATCCCCAGATCAATGTATCTTATATGAAGCCAGGGTCAGAAAGATCAAGTAACCCTACTGGAGTAACCCTCACTCCAAACAGCAGGAGGATAGGTGACAGCAGGAGGATAGGTGTAACAGCACCAGTTTCAAGAACTGCTGAAAAAGGGAAAACACTCCTCTCTGCTGTTCAACCGGGTGTTAGCACCTCCTCAAATCACTACCTTATCAACAGCCCAGGATTTAAGGGTCCCGTACTCCTTTCAAGCACACCACATAACACACCTACAGACAAAACGGCAAAGGCACAGCCAACTTGCTACTTGGTGCAGAGGTCTGTTCCATTTGTTCAGAACCCCAGTGTTCCTGGCCTTAGACTGGCAAGTACACAACTCCCACTCAGCTCACGGCCAGTTGTGGCCATGCCTGTGAGCTCTGCAGACAAACCCAACAGTCTGCAGTCTGGTCGCCAGGCATTTTTGCTCCGATACATTTCTCCACCCAAGTCTCGCTTACTATTGAACAATCAAGAGGCAAAGACTGGAACTCAGTGTAGCCAAACCAGTGAAAGTACTGCAAACAAAGTCATATTTAAAATAGTCACTCCAACTGGTAGCCTTCTTACAAGTGGAGCCTCCACCTCAAGCAGCCAGCCTTTGTTTTTGGCCACCAGACCTCAGACCCAGTGTTTTCTGGTGTCATCAAACAAAACAAATCCAAATGCCTCAAATGGAGTAAAGAAATTCATCACCATCCAAAATACAGCACAGAAAGATGTCATTGAATCTTGCATTTCACCCTCTCAGATGAATGTAAAGGTCCAGCTGTGTGAAGCAGAGAAACCTATCCTAGCCCCAAGGCCAATTCGGCCTCCAAGCCAAAGGAAAAGGCGCAGGAAACCGTTGTTTGATGAGCTGCCAACCACGGTGCATAAAGCTAGAAGACTGTCAAATAAAGTACTGACTGAGAAAGAGACTACTGTGTTATGGAAGCCTGTAGCCAAAGAAGTTGAAAGGACATTAAGGCTTGCCCCATTCAGTTCTCTACAGCAGGTTAAATGCCCTCGTAGGTACCAACCTGTAGTGGTGCTCAATCATCCAGATGCTGACATTCCCGAAGTGGCCAATATCATGAAGGTAGTTAACAGACACAAAGGTGCTGTCTCAAAGGTCTCTCTGTCTCAGAAAACAATCCAAGCTCTCTCTGAGCTTGGTGCTCTCTGGAAGAATTCCTCGACCAAAGGTGCATCATCTCGCAGCGGTGATCCAAGACCCCGGCCAGTTCAGAGTTCTGTCCGAGAGCGGTTCCTCCTGAAAATGAAACTTAAGAAAAAAAGCAAAAAAAAGTATGAGGTCGTGAAAACTCTATCAGGTTGTAGACAAGAGCCTGTGGTGTTTGACTGCTGGTTTTGTGGTCGACTCTTCAACAGCCAAGAAGATTGGATCGGCCACGGTCAGCGGCACCTCATGGAGGCCACTAGAGACTGGAATAAACTGTTCTAAAAATTTTCCATCATCTTAAAATGAGATGATATTCTGTCCTTTTAGAGGTGGAACAAATGGTTGAAGTTGTATATTTTTTAATGACCTTCCACTCTACGTTTGTTCAGTTTCTGTCCTTGTAAATACATCTTAAGTAAATCATAGTTTATCTTTTCATAGGTGCATATTCTGGTAAATTATGTACTGCAAGCATGATTGATATCATGCATGCACAGGTCAAATTGAACTGTGAAAATGGTACACTGTAATTAAGAGTTGTGGTAGGAGCACAAGCTTAAAGAAAGGGGACAGTATCAGCAAAGGTTGTATGTAGAGTTGGATTAAATTACTCAGGTGATTTCATATTGATCTGGTTTGTCATTTTTGCTCATAAATTTCAAAACAGCAGAGGCCTAGTTTAAGGGACTTTTATATCTTTTACTATCCTGCACATGAGGACAGGGAACTATTTGTATAGCTTAACTCTAAAGCTTGTACACAAATTCCTTTGTTTTGCGCTTGTGATGAAGAAATGTTCTGGTCCAAATGGTTCTTTTTTGTATGTTTTAATTGAAAGGGTATATCATTTTACTCTATTCTATCTTCAGGATTAGTTTACAGTTTCCGTGTCAGGATTTTGTCAACCTGTAGCATGCGCTTGTCATAATGAGAGCGGAGATTTTTCAAGGTAATCCCTTAAGTTTAACAGGTGTTGCAAAGAGACAGATGGTTTTATAAAATACTTTTGCAGAGAAATCCTGTAAAACACGGCTCTCTGTCAGGACTTCAGAAATACAGATCAGCCCATTTTACACCCTATGCAGTTTCCATGCAACAATATATTTGCTGTCAGCAGCTCAGACTGTTTACTTGTGCTCATTGTGAATCCACTTTTTATTTCCGAGTTTACAGATAAATCTTTTAAGGTCCCATTCATTTGCTTTACGATTATTTTTATGTGGGTTGTTCATTTAAGAAGATCATGGTGCAGGATATTGGCTTTGAGAGTTAAAAAGAAAATCTGTCAGAAACAACAGAAATGTTAGTCAAGTGTTGTCACAGGTCTGGAGAGTGAGATTTAGCATATCCACTTCAATTAGTGATATTAAAAGGGCTGCAACTCACAATATTCTTTATTATAGATTCATTTGATTTATCTTCTTGTTAAATCAATAACTTGGTGTATTAAATACTAGAATACAGCAAACATTGTCTATTTTCTGAAGATCAATATGGCATCATTAGATGCCCTTTTTTAGTTCAAAAGACAGTGCAATACCCAAAGATATTCATTTTATTTTTTACATAATACTGGGGAAAGTGGAACATCATCACCATTAAGAATCTGGAAAAAGGCACTGTCATGCATTTTTGTTTGAAAAATTACTATTTTCTCACCAATACTTACACTAATCAATAAATTGACTTCTGAAATTTCTTAAGTAAAAGTGGGTATTAAAATGAGTCTCAGACAATGTAACATATTTCAAATTGCTTTTTGTTGACCTTTTCCCCTTTTTTATCTATAGAACAAATGTTAAGCTACTACTACCAAGTCACTCAACACTTCCTGCAGATATTTCTCATTAAATGCCTACGTTAAGAAACAAATTTTGCCCTTAAAGCCAATGGAAGGCTGGCTTGGCAGCCAATAATGTCGAGCCCTGTGTTACTGCACCAGCCTCCACACAACAACAACTCATTTTTATACACTTGGAACGCAGCAGCAATGGAAATTGGACCAGTGATAATGTTCATAATGCAGATTAAAATAAGGACACAGATAGTTTTTATGATGGGAGTGGTTTGCTGGATCACCCCCAAAAGTACAAAATGGAAATGGCAGACAAATTTTGAACTTTACAGATTTAGATGAGGGTATACAAAAAAATGTGAAACGGCATGTTTGACATCAATTTGCTGAACAAAGAGCACCCAGAGACCCAAAAAACACAGATAAGGCATTTACGTACCTTTAACCCGTTAATGGTTCAATAAATAGTTTCTTATTTTCATCAAATTATTTCAGAGGTGTTTTGAAAGTGACTGTCATGTTTGTTTTTTATGCTCTGTAGTAATTTTAAGTGTAGTAGGAGCCCTAAACGTAACCCATGTGTTTGGACTTTCACTGCCACTTGTTATTACATTGATGTTGTACTGTAAATCTGCTCACTGGCAACATGGAGTATTTTGTACATACATTTGTTTTAATGTAACATTTGACACTTATTTTCACAGCAACAGGACATTAACTTTGCTTTTCTTCATGGGTTTTAATGATTGTATTACATGATGATGGAACTGTGGAATGAATGTTTTATTCCGTTCTATATGCAAACATGACTGAACAATGCAAGCCATGCTAATGTTTTTTATACTTTCAAAATGGTTCTAAACAGCCAGCCTCCAATTACTGAAGTTGTGACCTCAGCAGGGGGCCCCTTTTCACCAGCATTCGCTAAATGTTCGTTTTAATCAAATGCTCCAGTCAATAACAGGGCTTTTTTTCCCACACTTTGTGAATTCCCTGAAATTATCTCCTGTAAAACTAAAAATGTAGCATGACTAGTAGCTACATTCCACTCATATTTGTGATTTGTCAGTTAAACCAAACAAGCATTCAACTTCCACTTGCTTAATGGGATGTTTTCACAGGCTCTTCATAAAGGAATTGTAAAACATTTTAGGAAGGATGTTTACTCCCTTTTTTCCAGAGAGTGAGATGAAAAGATTTGCTTGTGTTAAGTACACAGCTGGAGTTAGGAGGTTAGCATGAAGACTGGAAGCTAAGCAGAAGCTGTCCAAAATCAAAAATAGACCTTCCGACACCTCTAAAGCTTACTGATGAACGCTGTATCTTTGGACAAACCCAGGCTAGCCTTTTACCCTGCCTTCAGTCTTCATGCTAAGCTAGGCTAATCACATGCTTACTCAAGCTCTGTACATATCCGTCCTCTACCCTTACTCACGTAAAGAAAGCATAAAGCTTATTTTACAAAATGTTGACCTGTTTCTTTCATCAAACTAGCCTAACCAGCTGCAGAAAGCAAGGTTATAATGTCCAACACGATCTTGTAAAAAAATGTGAAATGAGCGCAACCTCTTGATAACGTGTTATGTGGTGTTAAGAATGAAATGTGTTAAAGTATTTGCTGGCAACAAAAAACCAAAGCCAATGCAAAGTCTTTTACAAATGGTTGCAGTTTCAAACAGGTCAATAACAGTTAACGTTGTGAAAATAAAGCAAAAACCACTTGTAAACAAAATTTCTTGGTTAACCATTTGAAACCTGAGCAAATTGTCTTTCTTTCTTTCAAAAACATGGGACGAAGACCAAAAAATTAGAACGATTTTTTTTTAAGTACATGGAAATAACCTGAAAATTAGTAAACAAAGCAAACAAAAATGAAAAAGAAAGTTAAAAAAAAAAAACAAGCCAAAAAAACCTTAGAAAAAGTGCTTAAAATATTTCTACTAATTCTGTAACATAATTTTAAATATGTAAATATGATTTTTTTTTTTACCTAGCTTTTTTTCCTCAGACAATTTTCTCTAGCTTTTTAAAAATAATTTTCTAAATTTCTGTATTGCTTGCAATCTGTGGAACATTTCTTACCAAGTCTCTCATTGCCTTCCTTCTCGTGTTTTTTTTAAAGAATTCAAACCAATTTGTAGAGGGTTCAAAGGTTTAAATATTAACTATGCGGGATGTGTCGTAAACCTACGTAATTTGGGTAATTACATTAAAGTTACTATGTAAAGTACTTTGTGTAGTTTCGTTAAGTCATGCAACCTTGTTGACCTTTGGTTTTACACGGTACACAGACAGCGGTCTCATGGTTAGAAGTCCATGTTTGCTTGACCCACCACCCCTCCCACTCACCCTAGACGGACTGTCTCAGTCTTTATGCTCAATTTGTTGTTGTTTCATGTTGCCAGCCTTTACACATTTTGTGCACACCACCATGTGTTACGAGTTTGTGTCAGTGTCACTTCTGTTAGACAGGGCAAAACCTTTTATTTTGTTCCCATTGAGATATTTTTGTATAGTTCCTGTGCATGAGGGAAAAATAATCGTCCTGCAAAATGTCCAACATCACAAGGTCCATTGTTGTAACTTTGTCTCAAGAATTGAAGTTGACTCATATCCCAAAATACTACATCAAATGGTTGGTATTGCTGTCACTAAGAGTTTGTTTTGGCAACAATTTAAAATATTGCTTACATATACAGTACTGTAAGGTAAAAACAAAAACAGGTTGTAAAGTAACTAAAAGTTTTTAAGTTTAGTTTTGTCATAGCAATCTTTATGTAGGGGATATTCTAATTTATTTATTTTATTTTTTTTTTTTTAACTGGAATTTTACTCGTGTCTGTATTTTGATCTCTAACAATATTGAGTTTGGGGATGGAATAAATAACAGGGGCTGAGATTTAACATCCCGCTTTCTCTTTTATTTGATTTTGTGACTCAGCCCCCCTCACAGCTGGCTTGAACTGATCCCAACCAAGTGGATGCAAACACCAAATGAACTCCAGGTCTTACTTCAGTTTCTTATAGATGGCTTTATGTTTGACTGCTTTTGTATATATGATGGAAATGCACAGTCTGACAACAGCCCTGTTTTTCCCTCCATCTTGTCTTTTTTTTCACTGCTCTCAGGCCAAAGAACCATGCAGTTATATCATAGCATTTTTATGGGATTTCTGTGTATACACAAGTTCTCCACTGTGATAACTACAAACCACTCATTATATCGGGATACACTACTAAATCGGCTTATTTTGTCACTTGTATGAACCTAAAGTGAAAAATCCATTTAAGACATCTTGTACAGTTCAGCCTCCCCCTGCTCCCCCCTAACTGTCAGGAAGATGATGATGATGATGATGATGTTGTTGTTGATGATGCCCTACTTGACCACAAAATAGATATTTAGGTTTCGACCCTTATATGCTGAACTCATCATGTACAGTAAAGCGTTCCAATCCAACGGGCTGTTCAAATCTTCACTGAATCTTTCCTCATGCTAAGTGCCTCAAATGTCCTTTGGCAGGTTGACAATGTGTACTGTACTCTTTTCTTCAATTTAGTGGTTCACTCTCCTCTAATAAATGTACATACCTTATGTATACATTGTGATGGGTTTTTGTCGTTTTCAGAAATAATAGCACACCAGTCGGTGATAACACAGCCCAAATGGAATCTGCAGATTTTTTTTTCCCTCAAACTTTTCAGCATTTATCAAGGCTGAAAATATGTGAGGTGTGAATTCTGTTGGTGCGGATTCCATTTGGGCCTACTGATAATACAGCTGATTAATTATGTTTAAGTATTTCCTTTATATAACACAGAGGTGAAATAGTGAAGTGTCCTGTCCCTTCATTGCATATCTAATGCTGATGATGCTTAAAAGATCCACATGAGGGCAGCACAAGGTAAAATGTTACAGGACATCCCTCCAGAGTTGGATCCAGCTGAATAATCATCCCCCTTATAAAATAAGTTATGTTTTATGTGGACCTTAACCCTTCAAAACTTCCAGAGCAAATTGGCTTGGCTTTCAAAAACATGGGAAGAAAGCAATGAGCAATGAAAGAAGAAATTACCCCCTCCCCAAAAATATTGAGAAATTATTTATATATTTTTCCTAGCTTTTTTCTTTTCATCCCTTGACATTTTTGCCTAGATTTATGAAATTAATTTTTCAAATCTACTAGAATAATTTATTATAAAGAAATTGAACATTATTTGTAAGATCATAGACTTTTTATATTTGCCTAACCCTTTTACATATTACTGTAATTTTGCTGGGGTTAGTGGATTACTTTAAAAAACAAAGCTGTACACACTTAGTTGCCTGTTTATTAAGTACACATTTCAAACTAAAACTAATGCATAATGTCTTACCAAAATCTATTATTACTGCAATAAACCTGTGTAAGCAGGTCAAACAAAATCAAACATTTGAATATACATAAAGAAAGACTGAATTAGTTTGTGTGATATGGACTTCATAAAACTGCTACTGAGTGTAAAGTGTTCTTTCTAGAGGACTTTTCTCACAGTCTAATGCAGGGAGCACACAGATGCCATTCACATATGTATTTTCTGCATCTTGTTGATTATAAACTACTGATCATGACAAAATTGAGTTTATTTGTCATTTATTGAATGGAAAAAACCTGGAGCAACATCAGTTTTCTTGTGCTACATTCAAATGCCTTTCAAAAGTAATTAAACCTTTGAGCTTTTTTTTCTTTCCAAAAACATGGGGGAAAAAACCATGAGCCAGTTGGTAGGCATGTTCTACAAACTGCAAGAAATTATTAGATCTAAAAAAATATTTTTTTAAAAAAAAGCTGGGGAAACATTTCTATATTTAAAAACATAAATATATATAATATTAAATTACTTTTAATAGAATTGTTATTATTATTATCACCAGTAGTTCAGGTCATTTCCCTTTTTTTCCCTTTCTTTTTTTTCTCTCTTTCCCATTTTCTGTGTGTTTGATTCGTTGGTCATTTTGCTTTTTTTTCTTCTGATTTTTAGACAATTTTCTTGTTTTTTGGTTGTTGTATTTGTACTTATTTCTTGCTATTTTCTTGGTCGTTTCTTCTTAAGTTGCTCATCGCTTTCTAGCCGTGTTTTTGAAGGAAATCAAGCTAATTTGCCCATGTTTCAAAGAGTTAAAGTAATATGTTGAGTTATAAATAAATGAAAATATATTGCATAGAATGAAAAAAACAAACAGATAACATGTCTTCTGTGTAGGGAAAGTGCAGAAATGTGCCCGGGGGGAAGGCAGCGCGGCAGGAATACTCAGTGTAGTAAATGCAGTGATTAGGTATTAATGTTGGTATGTTACACTAAAAGAAAAGAGCTTGAATCCTTGACAATGTGTATACAGGCCGTCACGTCTTGTAGGCAGGTGCAGGCAATGGGCCAGCGCAGCAGGAAGACAGCCAGGTCTGCAGGCTTCTGTAGGGCTTCAAAATAGGTCATGCTCACATCAGGGACGTCTGCATAATTTTTCTGACTTCTCTGCTGCTGAAGTGGTTCAGGCCAGTGGCCCGTGGCTGTGGACGAGAGCGCTGCGTGGGGGATGGGATGGATGGAGGAGACCTCTTCGTGAAGCATTCTCATAGTCAGAGATGCTGAGACACAAAAACAGGAGCTGACTGAAGGCCCTCAGCTGATCTTTTATCAGGAGCTCAAGTGATTACAGCAGGCCACGGGTTGTGAATATGAAACGTTAAGTCTCCTCTAAATGTTTCGTCACATCATGTGTCACTGGGTGACTGAGACTGAGTCAATATGAACACAGCTCTGGCTGTTGTGCAACAACTTGTAGACATGATTGTCACAGCACCGTACAGTGGTGGAGAAACAGAGAAATTAGTTTATGTCGCCTTGACTACAACAATAAACCTTGCAGCCACAAACATACTTATTACAAACAGTTCACAACATATCGTGAGTGACACTGAAAGGACTCGTGCATACCTGTTACCCAAAACAACTATACATTTATTATGACGTTTAAATATGAAACATTTGGTTGTGTGGCTATTTTAACTAAAATTTACCCAAAGTAACTTACAAAAAAGCCCCAAAACACTTAAAGAACTATGCAACTCAAATTTATACTACTTACTCACTGTGTAGTTGTACTTCAAACATATTACATTTACTTGATGATGAAGTGTTTGTGATTACTTTAGGGGAGACTGGGGAGAGTTGGAGGGACACTTTTTGCATTTCTTTCAGGTACTCATAGGCTATTTGGACTACATCAACCAACACATTAAACTTACATCAATCTGCTCAGCCCGTTCTCACTCCAAACTCATCAAATAGCGCCGCTCTGTCAGTGTATACGAACCTGACGCCAAAAGCCACCAGAATGTGGCTGGACGGCGTCAGATTAGAATGCACTCGGACAGAATCAGTGGCATTATTATCATACTTGCTTATTTATTCTGTATGTCTTACTTTAGTTTTTGTCTCTGTTAAGTGTCTTTGAGTATTGTGAAAAGTACTCTATAAAAAAAATGTATTATGATTATTATTATTATTATCATTGCATACATGGCCAGACAGAACCAGTCACATGAGCACGAAATGCTGAAAGACAGCATCAGATAATAACGCTGCTGGTAACCACCTAATATAAGGAGCATGAAGGAGCATAAGGAGCGCTTATAGGGTGGATGGAGAGGTTGACAACAATTGACTTTCATGCGGGAATCCGAAGTTCGCTTTCTGTCTGGATGTGTGTTTTTTTCCCTACACCCTTCCATGTGCCTCTTTTGCCTAAACCTGTAAACCACCTGTGACTTTGTTGCCTAATCCCACCCACCATGTCAGCGGTGTTGGTTGCCATGTGCTGTTTTGTAAACATAAGGGCTGCCTAATCCCACCATGTGCATTTGTTGACATCATGGAAACAGCATCCCAGGGCACAAACAGCTGAACAACTTAGCATATGAACATCATCACTCAAGAGAAATTAGGGCTGTTGCAACTTCCAAAATATATTAATTAAAATGTTATTATTCAATAAACTACCCACTAGTGACTCAGACTCAAGTCCGACTTGAGTTCCTATTCTCTGGACTCAGACTCGAGTATACATCAAGTCTGACGCGGAAGTTGGATAAAGACTCAGACAATTTGTGTAACAGGTCTTAAAATGTGGAATAAGATATTGAGAGCCTATATGTTTAGTCTGTAACAGTAAGTTTCCTGAGGTGGCAGTGTGTCTGTGTGTGTGTGCACGTGCACGTGTGCGTGCTTGTGTGTGTGTTTGTGTGTGTGTGTGTGTGTGTGTACTCCTCCACCCGCATGCAAGTTCCTGTCGCGTGCGGTCAGGCTGTAGATGTTGACAATGGAAAGACAGGCCCCAGATGAAAGACGGCTGTTAAATGTTTCATTTGCAAACACAACTGAAGCGAAGACTGGGATGTCTTCAACAGACAGCTGTCACGGTTCCACCAAGGAAACTAAGTGAAATGCTTTTGTTAGCAAGCTAGCTAAAGGTAACGTTAGCCTCTGAAATGCGCAACCATAAATACAGGAGGTTTAGTGAGAAAGAAGGTGGCTACATGGCCTCTTTCTGCATATTAAGTAGCCATCTGCTTTGTTGTTTTTGGACTTTGGCTGCATTAACGTGCTTGTTGGAAATATTGTATTTATCATATTTACAAGTTACGATTGTAAATAAATTTTGATGATACCAGAGTTGCTGAGTTGTGGCCTTTGTAGGACGTTTCAGGGCAGCAGAAATGGCAGAAAGCATGGAAACAGTGTCAACAACTGACGGTAAAAACATTATATATTTGGTTATTTTGTACCTAGTTGCCATCATTTACTTTTAGTAGTTACACATTTTACTGTATGTATCTATTAGCTGTTGCAAGTAAGCTACCTTTGGCTATAAAGCATGCCAGGTGACTATACTAACACTCATAACAATGTTACTTTATAACAGGAATTGCTGACTTGACATCATAAATGCATAAAAATGGCGGGCAAAAGTCAATGTTAGGTCAATGGTAAGAAACTTTTTTTTAAAAAATCATGTTTTAATTATCAATTTTTGATCACATGTTAAGTCTAATATGTATTAATGTTAACTGCTGTCCATGTAGAGTGACCTCTATTAAATATGAAAATATTTTTTAAAAATAAATAAACTGGAGATTGCTCTCGACCTCTTGCTTATACACTCTTAGCATTTAAATGCAACCCATCTTCTATGTAGATTCCATGTTGTTCCCACTTTACAACCTCAAAGGACATGAACACAACCAAGTCGGAAGAACAATTTTCCAACCCGGAAATTACGACATGCCGACTTCACGTGAATGCATCATCTCTGGAGAGACATCAGAGGAAACTGTCTGTCAGACCTCATGGTAGGAGTTCTTGATTTTTATTTTCTGTTGGTGTTCTAAATTCAGAAGTTGTGTGATGTTATTCTGTGTCACATTCAGAGTCATTAGCTTTTTCCATGAATGTTTGCATCATGTAGGCTCATTATTCTTAATGTCACACAGTGTTAACAGTGCAACTTTTGCCATTGTTTCTCAGCCCTCTAACTCAGTTGTCTGATGGTCCCAAACTGTATTCAAAAAATGAAATCATAAACTATAATCATAAAGGTGCCATGACTAGTTAACAATGGTTTATCTAAGGACAGCTAGGGGCAGTTCTAGTTGTATCCACACACATTTGTAGCTGTAAGAAAAACTGCTTGAAACAAAATAACACCTGAACAAAAAATTCACACCTTTACCACAATCAGTTATCCAAAAATGGATCCTAGGAGGCCCCTAAGTGTGAACTATTTTATCGTAATGATGTTTATATAGACTAATAAAAGATGAAATATCAGTAGAAATGTGTAGCTTCAATCCATTCCCCTTTGGAAAAATGACAGCAGTGTCATTTTTGTTAATGTAGAATTTTTTTTATTTGTATATCAGCTTGTTGAAGGTGCATGGTGACTTGGACTTGGACTGCAACTCTACTTGGACTCTTCTTTAGTGACTTGGATTCAAACATTGCGGACTCCAGACTCGACTCAGACTCAAGAGTTGGTGACTTGACTACAACAGTGCTATTCAGCATTAATTATATTGTATTAGAACGGAGACTCCACCCTAAAGAGATGTTAAGTAGATTTAAGTACATTGTGCTGATAATCCCGTTCTTTCTCTCTTCACCGAGAGAAATGCAATGTAATGCAATGCAAATGTATTTATTGTTTTTTTGTTTATTTGTTGTTTTGGGTTTTTTTTTTTGGTAGTCATTCATTATGAAATTTGCTGTGGACCCCAAAATCCCTGTATCTAAACCTGAAAACACACCTTTCGCAGCTACTTGCAGTCAGAAACACAGGTAATATGCACCAAGCAGAGGTATTTCTCCCCAAATAAGCTTTTTAGCTTGCTTTGACAAACCTCCTCAGTTTTAAAGTAGAGCATTAATTCAGTTGGTGGAGGTATTTTCAGGTATTTAGAAATATTTTTATTGTTTTAAGCTATACTGCCTTCAGTGGGTCCAAAAATTGTATTTACAGTATTTACGAGTAACGAACACATGAACCGCCCTCCAGAGTCGGAATTATGAGTAGGAAACTGGTGGAAAGCATGCAAACAGTGTCAACAGTTGACTGCTACTAATATATAACTGAAAGTTATATATTTTGTTATTTTGTTCATAGTAGCTCTCATTTACATTAAATAATTGCACATTGTAGCATCTGCATCTACTAGCTGTAGAAAGCAAGCTAACTTTGAACTATAAAGCAGCCACGTGAGTATACTAACACTGACAACAGGTTGCCAACTTGATGTCATAAATGCATAAACATGGCAGGCAAAAGTCAATGTTTGGTCAATGGTAAGAAACTTTTTATTAATTCACGTATTTAATATCAATTTTTGATCACATGTAAAGTGCAAGACAGCATCTTTTTTACTGCTGTCCATGTAGAGTGACCTAGATTAAATATAAAAATATAACTATATATAAAATATCTATGTGTGTGTGTGTGTGTGACAGAGAGAGAGAGAGAGAGAGAGAGAAACATAAATAAACTGGAAACAGCTATCAACCTTTTAGTTAAACACTTTTGGCATTAAAATGCAACCCATCTTCTTTGTGGCTTCCATGTTTATCCCACTTTACGTCCTGAAAGCTCATGAACACAACTCAGTCAGAAAAACGACATCTGACCTTCCGACATCCCATGAATGCAGCATTACTAAAGTAAACCTACACAATGGAATAAGGTCTGTTTTTAGGGGTGGCTAGAGTAGAGTAGAGTGGGTCGTCCTCTAATCAGAAGGTCAGCGTTCGATATCCAGCTCCTCCGGGCAACATGTCGAAGTATCCTTGGGCAAGATACTGAACCCCAAATACCTCCCAATGCCGCGTCATTGGAGTGTGAGTGCATGTGAATGATTACTGAGTAGCAGGTGGCACCTTGTACTGTAGCCTTGGCCACCAGTGTGTGAATGTGTGTGTGAATGGGTGAATGTGACATGTAGTGTTAAAGCGCTTTGAGTGGTCAATAAGACTAGAAAAGCGCTATACAAGTACAGTCCATTTACCATTTACCTTTTTACTCAAACCTCTCCTCAAGTACCAGCAGTCCTGAATGTTTTAGATCCCTCCCTGCTGAAACACAGCTGATTCAAATAATCAGGTTGTCATCTTCAGGAGTTCAAAACAAGCTGATAATTTGAGCTGGCTGTGTTGCAGCAGGGAGAGATCTAAAACATGCAGGACTGCTGGCACTCAAGGAGGAGTTTGAGAAAGGCTGAATTCTAGGTGAAGATACACCAATGAAAAACACTTTGCGAGACATGCTTGTCTCTTCACAGAGCCCTGATGTCCCGTCCCCACGGTGGTTGGTGGGCATAGTTTGGTAAAAAGAAAATAGTTCCTACATGAATCTGCTCACATCAAGCTATGTGGATTACACTGAGTAACCGCATCTTGATTTCTGTAAAGACACATTGCTGCTGAGTTTCTCATATGTATTTGTTTAGCACTTTGTGCACCTAAAGCCGAGTGCCATCTAGTTCCATTATATTGGAGAGAAGGCAGGCATCTCACTTTACATGCTGATATCAGCACTACGGGAAAGAGGAAAAATCTGTTTTTGATTTAAATTCTGTGTTAGGATCCTGGATGGTAGAAAGAGATTAATGACTCATGCAGTGCATCACAGTAAATCTTTATTTCTAGTGCAGACAACACGCAGTGCTCATATTGGTACTCCCTTTCTCTCACAAGGTGTCACTTAGTTTCTTTACACAGTCGAGAAAATCCACAATAGAAGTGAGAACTAAAAAAATGCCACATTAAAATGGTTTCCTGTTTGGACAGCCTCCTTCAGGTGGTCCCTGCCTCGGGCCGAGGAGCTGCTTAAACCTGTCTCAACACCGGGACACAACAACACATCACATGTGCACAGTCATCAACATCAGGCGGAGGGGTTGTGTCGTTTGATAAGCAGACCGACATCAAACCGGGATATGGTGACATAAAAGTAAACATCTGTGTTTAACTTACAATAAATAACAGTGATAGGACCCATCCTTGTTTACATCAACACTAGCTCCATTATGACGGCCTGATTAGAGCCCAAAGTAGAATAAAGTGTAAGGATGAGAGAAATTCACAAGACTTGCACTTTCACTGGTTCCAAATATGCCGCTAAATACCATGAAGCAGAGAGGTGTTGCATAAAGAAGGCTCAGAGGAGCAGGGCTTACTGGGAAAAGCCCGCTGTGATTGATCCCAGAAAATTCAACGTAACCGCTCACTTTCTTTTTCTGGCACTGCACCTCTGTGGCCATACAGTTGTGTCTCATTTCTGAACACATTTTCAATGCACAGAAAAATATTTCTGCAGTGAAATCATTATTCTGATGACAGAAAGCAAATGAGTGTGTTTCTGTAAAGGACCCTTTCAGTCTCACTGATCAACTGTAACACTTAGCCAGACTGAGGTGAGCCTGAAAACTCGCCTTACCACAGCCAGGCTAACCAGGGCTAGCTCTCCATGCTAACTAAGGGACTAAGGAAACCTGGATGGACATTAGTTTTCTTGTGCTGTGCTCAGACACCTTAACCAGTATGTAGACTTTTGAAACACGAGCAAATTGGTGTAATTGCTGTCACACTAAGTTGTTTCTATTACATATATATATATATATATATATATAATATAATATAATATAATATAATATAATATAATATAATATAATATAATATAATATAATATAATATAATATAATATAATATAATATAATATAATATAATATAATATATCCTCTATTTTTCTTGTAACATTTTATGTATTTCTTGCTAATTTTTGAGCCATTTCTTGTTAAGTTGCTCTTTGCCTTCTTCCCATGTTTTTGATAGAAATCAAGCCAATCTGCTCTGGTCTCAAAGGGTTAAACTGGCTCAATGAAACAGAATGTAAGACTGATTTTTTTTCTGCAGTAAGTCTGACTCAACTGGTAATTCTGCATTATGAAACACCTCTCTAGAGAAAGATATGGAAGTTTCTGGAACGACTTGATAGGGTTGCTGATGATCTTTTAAAAACCTGAGTTCAGTTTGCATGGCGCTACAAACTCTACGATCTCTCCAAACTCATTGACAATGAGCCGTGTAGTTTCTCATCACAGTGAAAGCTGGCACATCATTTTGGCACGATACAAAGTTTGTGCTTTGAAGCACATTGCAGTTTTTTGGGAAATATTATCTCACCAGGTGAGTTACTATAGTACACACTAGTGCAATATTTGTCAGACAAGAGTCTATTTGGCAGCATACATAAAGTGTCTCCATAGAAAATCTTCTTAGGCTTCATAAATTAATAAATCTTTATCAAGATAATCATAAATGTAAAACTCTGCAGTGGTGAATCCATAGTAATAAATACATAAAGCACAAAAACACATCACATTTGTATGAACCTACTCATGCACGGTTGCACACATAAAAACACACACATGCTAACACTGATTCCAAAGTGTTTTCACATGTGTAACCACTCACATTTAAAATGATACTGTGTCTAGCAATGCCATTAGAAACATAATAACATTGACAAATATATATATTTTTTTTCAATCGTTAATCCAAGTATTTAAAGGTGCAATCAGTGATATTTTACTGCGTCTTTGCATAATACTGTATATCAGGGTGAGCTGGCAGATGTTGATGATGGACGCCAGTCAAGGCTCAGTCATTTTAACATAGATAAGACACGTGTTTTACAAGCATGAGTTCACGTTTGCACCTCAGTTATATGTTAACAGCTACTTTGTGGCAGTGCTTGAATAAGACAGCTTTTGTTGCTTCTAACTTTCTCTGTCATCACTCAGTTGAAATGTCAAAATACAGAAACTGAGCTCACAGCACAGCTGCTGTCACAGCTTGCTTCTTCACACTTGTTAGCTCTAAGGGCTCGATGCAGTCTTTGGATGGATTCAGATTGGGTCTGACTGGCCTCAAGTCCTTTCTGGATAAGTTTCCCACAATTCTGGTTGGGATCGGGTCCAAAGTTTTAAATCTCTAGGTGGGTTTCCATTAACCAACTGAATCAAGCCAATTTGCTTGGGATTCAAAAGGTTAAAATGCCAGTTTAAGCCAAAAACATATAAGTCTGGATGTGCTCCTACAGAGCTGTACAATACTGATTGCAACTTTAAACTGCATGGTGCAGAATATTAATTCAACATTAATGGAACCACTTTGTGTTGGAATATTTCTTATAAAAAGGGATTAGTAACACATTGAAAGATAACTTGGTCATAAAGGGTTCTGACATATCATCAGGATACGAGGCCTCACTGAAAACTCAACCTGTGGTTTAAGGGCAAAGCTGAAGGCATTGAGACCCAAACACTGATGGAGCAATTTGAGTACAGGGCTGCTGGAAGGTCAACAGAAAACTATACGGTGGTTTCATTCTTCCAGGGGCCAGTCCGAATGTTTCCTGTGGCGTCTGAACCAAACAGGCCGTCCTCTTGCAGGCTCCTGTTCCGGCCGATGGTGCCTCGCCGGTTGACGGTGCCGTGCTGCCGAGGCAGGGTATTTCTTGGGAAACCTTTGTGCTCCCCCTCGACGCAGAGACTGTCCTTTTCTTTCTCTGTTGTCTTTGACATGCAGCTGTACGTGTCGGAGTCTTGCTGATACTGCAAGGTGAAGGGTTCTGGTTTCTCATAGCAGCTTGTGGTGGAAGTGTGATCCGCTGAGCTGTACATGTGCCACTGGCAGGTGTGGACCCCGTGAGAAGGCAGGAGAAGGCTGTGACAGGACGTAATGCTGTCATGCATGTTGTGTGCATGAGCGTGACAGGAAGTCATTGAATCTTGGATGCTGTGGCAGGAGTTCTGGCGCTGCAAGCTGTGGCAGGAAGCCAGCTGCTTCTCCAGGAGCGGGCTGGGGCAGGGGAGCTGCAGGTCTGGGTGCGGGCTGCTGGACACCAGTGGTGAGCCTTCAAGGTGGTGCGCTGCATGAGGGCTGTCCAGGTGCGAGCTGTGCACACTCCCATCCATACTGGTGGAAGTCATGTGAGAGCGGTAGTCCTGGAGGCATGGACGTGGGCGGTTGAAGGAGCGTGACTTTGTTCTGTCATTAAGGCAGCTCTGCAGAGGCAGAGTGGGACGAGGGAGCTCGTCAGAGAGCGACTGTGGACGTGGTGAGGGCACTGGCTCGGCGAAAGGTGAGATAGGTGCCGTGGTAACAGGACTCATCACTGCAACACAGCATGGACCTTTGTGATTGGGTGTGGGGCTCTGGGAAGGCGGTGTCATTTTGTGGTAGGAGCTCTGCAGGAGGTGAGGAGAGAGGAGAGGCTGCTTGCCTGAGCAGGGGGAGCTCAGGTGGCAGTGTGGCTGATGGACCTCCTGCCTCTGACTCTGTCCGTCCCCATTCCCGTCCTCTGACTTGGACTTGGACGGGCAACAAGCCCACCAGCGGTGCCACACGTCATCCCGTTTGGCACAGTGCTGGATGAGGAGGAAGAGTCCTAAAGTGACACAAAAAGCTCCGTAGAGGCAGCTGAAAATCATATCCAGGAAGTGTCCCAGCGACACCGCCAGTGCTCCTAAAGCCCAGGTAGCCAGGAAGAGGAAGAGCGTGAAAGCTGTGGCCCGCAGCTGAGATTTAAATGAGTGCTCATTGGCCAGCACCGACACGCCTGTTGCAAATGGCGGACAGTCCCCAGCGGGCCCAGACACTCCTCCAGTGTCAGTGTGGCAGTGATGGTTGGACTCACTGGATGATAACTGCTGCTGCTCCTCACTCAGAACCCGCAGCTCGTACTTCCTCTCTGGGTGACGTTTCAACTGGATGTAGGTGCACAGGAAGTACACAGACATGACTAAGACCAGAAGGCCAATGGGGGCATAGAAACCTCCCAGGCTGGGTTCCCATGCCATCCAGCAGCTGAGGAGGACACACAGAGACATTAACATTTATTTTATTTTCTAAAGAATTAATGAAAACATGTTTGTTCAGAAACAATGAGTACTTACTACAAAGCATCATCCCTGCTGCCATAGTTATCCATACCAAACGCTGCTGTGACTCCAACAATGATGAGAGGGATTCCATCGCTGACGAGATAAAATCTGCAAAAAGGTATAAAATGACAAAGTATAAATGCTGGCAGGGAAACGTGTAGGGCAAAAAGACGAGAGGAATCAGAGACATTTCTATTCTATTTTCTATTTCTATGACTACATAGGTTGCCATGGAATCCAGTATAGATATTCATGGTGAATTGTAATGCTTTAGGTTATCCCCTGACTTTTTTTTTTGACATTTAACTGGTTTTTGTCTGTAAAACATCTTTTCTTTATCATCTTTTGAATGGATTGCTTTAACCCTTTGAAACCTGGAGCAAACATCACTTTTCTTGTGCTGCTTTCAGATGCCTTTCGCAAGTATTTAAACCTTTGAGCTCTGACCACTTTGGTGCAATTTCTTTCAAAAGCATGGGGAAAGAAGGCAATGAGCAATTTGGAAAGAATTGTTCCTCAAATTGCAAGAAATTAGCAGATTTAGAAATATAAAAAGAAAGCTAGGAACAAGCTAAAATGTCTAGTGAAAAAAGCTAGTTATCATAATAACATATAATATGTTAAGGAATTACTGTATTTTCTAAACACTTAATCCAGGTCATTTCAATTTTTAATATAATATTTAAAATTTCTTTCTTATTTATTTATTTTAATTCAAGTAATTTTCTTGTACCTTTAACTAATATCTTGCTAGTTTTTGGGTCATTTTTTCTTTTGTTGCTCATTGCCTTCTTTCTATGTTTTTGAATGAAATCAAGCCAATTTGTTCAGGTTCCAAAGGGTTAATTTTTCATTCAGACATTCATGTTCACCAACTTTTTTTATTTTCCCTTATGACCAATCACATCAGCCTCCGCTGTACAATGCATTTGGTACTAATAAGTAAAGTTAGCATGCTTACTGACAAATATACTAGCATGTTAGAACTTGGAGAGAAACTCCTGCACACTGTCTATCTTGCAAAAACCATTATTTTAATATGACACTTTGGCACTGAACCTTCATCAGGCAGTTTTATGACAAAGGGAGGCACTTGTAATTGCATTCTCAAAAGATATATTTATAAATTTATAAATCTTGCAGGTTGCTTTAGTAAGTGATCTGTGGTGTGTGTTTGCATGGAAAATCAAAAATAGCATCAAAAAGAGACCTTATAATGAATACATGCAAAAAAGAAAAACCCTCTAAAAGGCAAACACCCAGTTACTATCTGTTCTATCAAGACTGCATATTTTAAATAAAGTGGGTCCTTGTGGTTGACCTTTTTTTATATATATATATGCATTTTTAGGTTCATTCGCAAATGACACCTGTAATCTTGTAAAACAGAGACAAAGTCCAAGCGAGGAAATGTTCATCGCTGCTATAATCCTTACTATGAAACACATCTTGACATCTTTCAAGCTGCCTCGCATGAAGATCTCAGGATGGTTTTGAAAAGCAGCACACTATCTGCTGACAGAACCAAGTGAAGCAGTCATGATCCATGTCTTGTTCAGCCCTGTTGTGCACATGAACACCTGCTTAGACTTTACCTGAGGACAGTGGGTTTGGTGCGAGTCTGGGATGGTCCATTCTTGTTCTGGGCCCGGAGCGGGTCTTTGGACACATCTTTACAGATGTTTCTAGCTGTAAACGTCAGCCACAGCATGGTCGACAAAGAAGCATAGTGGAGTACGATGCCAACCTAAAATGATTAAAAACAAAAATTAGTTCATTGTCCAAATTAGCATGTATATATTACTTTTTCTTATTAAGTTTGAGACATCACATCCAGTTGAGCTCCATCCTATTGTGCAACACATTCTCAACTCAAGTCGTCACATATTTCTACTTTGCAGTGGACTTCTGTGTCTACATGTTCTAGATACCTTCTGCACCAGGTGTTGACATTGCGCGATGCCGCTACTGTGATGTCAGCACAAGCACATAGTGGGATGACACTGCATGTGGTTACATTTGGGCAACAAAATCATATACAACCAACGCCGGGACATCAATAAATGCACATGTTGGCACGAATGGTTAGGATTAGGCGACAAGGGCATAAATTAAGCCATCCGACGACATTTCATTGGACGGGAAAAGTGGCTTTTATTGTCAAGATCCTACACCAAAAGTACTGTCAAAGCGGCAGTATTTTATGAGTTCCGGATGACATATTAACGGGTCTAGTTAGAAATGTGTGTAACTGGAAAAAGGAGTGCTAAACTGATAACTCAATTATGGGTTTTAGGACTCATTCCTTGAGCAATCTATTGACCTTGTGTTGGGACTGGACATGCTTATCCTGCTGTCATCCACTAAATGAGCTTTTTTACCCAGTTAAATTATCGTTAAAATTCCATTAGCATGTTAATATTGCCATTGTGAGCATTTAGCTCAAAGCAAATAGCCTACAACCTCATAGCTGCTGGCATGACTGAATACTTGTAGTCTTGTTTAACAGCAGGCGGGTTTCCATTAAACCTCAAATTGTGCAAATTGAAACTGGGAATATAAAATATGCCTAATGGAAACATAAAACATTTTTTTACACTCGCATGAGGTAGTATTTCAGACATTTCCAAAAAGCCATATTCTGCAAAACTTCAATGGAAACACTTTTTCGGCTTTTCTAGGTCACATGATGCTATAGCTATGTGGTTGTCAGTAGGAACTGTCTCCCTCATGATGCAGCAGGAGCTACAAGAGGTGTTATTGCATCACATAACTCGTCAAATGTTGAGTGGATGGAAAGATGCCTTATCCAATATGGCTCCATAACTCGCCTACCTGTCCTTGGAATGGAAATAATGACAGCTAGTGTGGTGGCTGCAATAGAAATAAAGCTGTGGTAAAAAAAACAACAACAACAACCGCAAAAGAACCCAAAAAGGCGTGATGGGGCAGAATACCTTCTATAGGCACTGCTCTGTATATTTGAGCCAACAGACATTTCTCACATGAGAAGCCTGAGAGGAAACCAGAAATTAATGTATAGCAAGCCTCAACAATTTTTGCTTTTGGTTGTGACTGAACACTCAGTGAACATTGGCTCTCCCATCTCCCTGTTGCCTCTCTCAGTCTCTGAGTGACGCCTGTAGCTGCCAGTGACCTCAAAACTGCCCGACCAACAACTGAGGGAGCTTTCACTTCTCTCCAGATCATCACGCTGTGCAGATAACCTTTTTTTAAAGTGCTGTGAAATAACTCTATGCTGAGAGAGAAAGGAAGACAACAACTTACTATCTGACACACAAAAGGTAGGTTGATCTGATTGATGCCCCCGGCAAAAACTCCAAACGTCAGTCCCGTGTGAAAGAGGAAGTTGAGGAGTGTGTGCCAGCCATTCCTGCTGATGCGGATCACACTGCAAACAAAGAGTTCAGAGTTTAAAAGATGGATGTCCTTTTGACATGCATCCACTGCTGAGACAAAAACCATATTAACCCTTTGAAACCTGGATTAGTATCAGTTTTCTTGTGCTGCATTCAGATGCCTCTTACAAGCGTTTACACCTTTAAAACCTGAGCAACATGGTGTGATTTCTTTTGAAAACGTGGCTAAAAGGCAATGAGCAACTTGGCAGGAAATGCCCAACAAATTGCAAGAAATTAAAAAAAGGGGCAGAGAACATGACCTAAAAAAGGAGACACAATTATTATTAGAAAATTATAAAATATTTTTTTTAAAAAGTACATTTATATACAAACATTTATTCAATATAAACATACATTTGTTGGGGTTATTTCCTTTTTTGTTGTTGTTGTTTATGTTTTTCCATTTTCTTGTTTTATCTGCTCTGCACTGCACACCATTCTGGTTATGTAGGATGTGTAATTACCTAGCTAGCTGGTAAAGCTGTCTTGGTGGTGAAAAATGTCGCTGCAGAAAAATATTATCTGGTATTTACAGATTGTGATGCTCTTAGCTCTCCTGGCAGATTATTCCAGAATGGAGGATGTTGTCACCTAATGCCGTCTCTCTGTAGTACTTTGTTGTCCTCTCCCTGGTAACAGCAGGGTGTTTGCTGTAATCATTCTTCCTGTCCCTACTGGCCCTGACGTGAATCCTCCCCAATATGACTCCCTGCTATCATGAATTTTAAGTGTGGCTGAAGCTTATATGATGTCTGAGCAGTCTGAAATAAAGATTGAATAGTACTGTGTCAAAACTATGCAATGCAATGGGATGGTGTTGCTTCTGGTGGTGGTACAATGGTGAAATACAATCCAGACATGCCCATAAATAACTGTTTCACCTCCTTGAACTCACTACAGCTATTGTCTGTCCCCAGAGTTAAAAACCAGACAGCCAGCTAGAGGGCCCCCCCTCCTCTGGGTTTACCTCCCTGCTGATATCAGACCTTGGGGGCCTTTAAATCCAAACTATAGATAACTCTCTCTCTCTTTCCCTCTCTGTCTCTCTCTCTTTGTCTCTTCTTTCTACCTGTGTGAATGATGTGCTTGATCCATTCTATACACAAACACACACACACATATATGTATATATATAACTAATGTACTAAAATCCAAGGAATGTCCATAAATCCCAGAAATGTCCATAAATCCCAAATATGTCCTAAAATTATATAACTGTCTTAAAATCCTAGAAAAGTCCCAAAATTCCAAATCTATCATTCTCGAGGTTGCTGTGACTCGACCTTCGCCTCCTGTCAATTTACAAAAGTGGCCCCCAAGGCAAAGCAGGTTGAGTATCCCTGGGCTACAGTGTTCATAATGACCACACTCACCATTAGAAAGAAGACAGACATTCAGACATTATTACATGTTCCAAGAAGCATTTTTTAAAGTGTTTTCAGTGACCACACCCTCTTTTAACATGCATATGGGCACGTCAGTATTGTGTTAACAACAATTCTTTTAATTAAAAAAATTTCTCGCCTGTGGTGGACAATGTAGGTCATGATGGAGACGAGCAGACAGAGCAGCATGACTGCTGTGCAGGCATACACCACTGGATGCAAGTAGTCCCCGGGGTATGGTGGGAAGGACAGCACTCTCTTCAAATCCTGCAGAGAGACACACATTTACAGATAGTGCAGAATAATTAGATCCACAAAAAATGAATATTAAAAAGAGCACAGAGATGTGTTTGATGAAAGAACAATGCAGGGTGATTTTTACTGCTTTAGCGCTGCCAAAAGTTGTTACAAAACTGTCCAGATGGTCCTGTGTTAATCAAAGTCAATCACGACTTGATCAGGAGATGGTGATGGTGGTGGTGATGCATTTGTCTGCCTACGGTATTTGTCTTAAAGGACTAGTTCAGCAACTTTTTACAACTAACGGCAGCCTTACACAAAGACACTTTTCAAGCAATTTCACGATGAAATTGCTGATGAAATCATGCATTTTGCTTGAATTGTGGCACCCCCTCATGATCTATCATTTGGTGTATGTTGGTCATAAAACTCAGTCCAAGCTGTCTTAGGTCAGTCTTTGTCTCGTCTTGACATTCAAACAAAATTAAACACATTTAATATTATTAGTTAGTAGTTTTTAGTCTTAGCTCGTGCATATACTAAAGTAAAATACTGTTAACATCGTCAACAACCAATAGCTGCACTCTCTCCAGTGCCAAACAGGAGGCAGCAAAACGTTTAGACAGTAGACATGGAGAGGACTCCGGGGAGGTGCAAGATCGTGAACAAGTCTTGCTTCTCCTGTAGCATGGAAAATGAGAAACTAGTGGGGTTGTGGAGTGAACAAGAGTCTGTAATTAATCCAAGCTGTCACATATTGCTTTGCAGTGGACTTCCACATCTATATATTACGTCTTAGGTACACCTCCTCATCTGCTGTTGACATTCCAAGATGCCGCTACCCTGACACAAGCACATGGTGGTATTACACTGCACATGGTTATGTTTACGCAATAAAAGCACATGGCAACCAAGGCACATGCTGGCACAAGTGGTTAGGATTAGGGGAAGGAGGCTCATAGTAAGGTGTAGACAAAAACATCACATTGAGACTCCAGCATGAAAGTCTGAGGTTCATTTGGCTCATCTATCCCCCCTTCCAACCAACCTATAGGCGTCCACGCACTCCTTAAATGACGTCATTATCAACAGCATTTCAACCTGATGCCTCCTGCTGCATTTCATGCGGACGCGGCAGGTACAGTTCGGCCGTCTGCCGGCATATCATAATATCGCAAATGGTTCTGTCAGCCTGAATTCTCCCGTGTGTCATGTTCACATGAAAGGTGGCTTTTGGCATCATCATCTTATGTCAAGAGTACTGTCAAAGTGTCTATTTAATGAGTTTGGAATAAGAACAGGCTGGTATAATCTGGTGCGTTTCTGATCCACCAACCAGCACTTATTCTATGAAGGAATCTAAATTTTTAAATTATTCGCCTCTCATTCCGACATTCTCCTCCCACTAAAGAAGTGCACTTAACCAACAGAGGCTGGTAGCGAATTGATCCAAAATTGAAAGTTTGTACACAAATACACAAATACTGCACTAAAGTATGGATTATACTGATGCCCAGTGTTAACATACCATGATTTTTGTGGGAGAGTTATGTGTTTTTGCAAACATGCAAGGAATTGATAATAAGTCTTCTTTCTAAAGGGAGTTTGGCATAATACTTTCAACAAGAGCAGAGTGGGAAATAATCTTGAAAGGAGTCTAGTTGTTGTTTTGCAAATAGTGATGATTTGTACATTTCACGTCAGGAGGAGAAGGGGATGATGGATGGTGTGAAGACCAAACAGCAGACCATGTCATGTCAAGAAAGTTGTGTTGATTTGCTTTTTGTCTTGTGTCTATGTTGTCTTGTGATTTCCTGTTTTATTTTGAAATCCTAACTCTCCTCTTGTTTCAGCAATTTACTTCCTCCCTTTGTGTGTTTTCCCGCCAGTGTGATTGTCGGTCCCACCCCGATTGTCGCCACCTGTTTCCCCTTACCTTGTGTATATATAGATGTCAGCGTCTTGCTTTATGCCAGTTTGTCTTGTTTTGTCTGTCAGAGAATCAGCACCATTTCCATGCTCAAGTCACCTTTTGTTTGTTGCTCACTCATTCGTATTGCTCAGGTCAGGTACCTAGTTTTGTTTGATACTTTGTCGGACTCTTGTTTTCTTTATATCTCGTCAGAGTGATTTTTTGTTGTTACTTTTGCAGCCTCTTCGGAGTGATTATGATTTCTCCTTTGCCTTGTGAAAGACTATTTTCTTTTGCCTTTAATTAAATTTATATTTTGATACTTTTTGATCTCTGGTGTTGTGCATTTGGGTTCAGCTCCTAGTTCAATCATGTCAGACCACTGTTAGGATAAGCAAGGTTTGTGGCAACAAAAGCAGGTAATTTTTTTAGTTGATATCTGGGACTAATTTTATCTCTGGTTCTGGTGTATTTTAGGCCAAAAGATTGTTTTCCTTATTGTCATCAAGTGCATTTTATGCCTAAACATAACCACACATTTACAGTATTGTGACATCACAAAATAACTAAAATTGTTAAATACAGAAACGCGGGTTTAACATATCAGCTACATATGCTGCCAAATGTCCTAAAATCCTAGAAAAGCCCTAAAACCCCAGAGACATGCTTAAATCTCAGAAATTTGTTGTAGAAAGTCCTATAAATGTTTTAAAATCCAAGAAATGTCCAAAAATTCTAGAAATGTCATATAATCCAAGAAATGTTGAAAAATCCTAAAAAAGAAAAGAAAAGAAAATGACCTAAAATCTGGGAAATTGCCTTTAGTCTTAGAAACATCCCCAAAACCTATACAAATGTAGCATCCATGGTTTGCATGGATACCCTATTGCAATGCCAACATTTTATTCTAGCAATTTGGTTGCATGCTCATGATTTGATATGTTCACGCATGATCATAGCAAACCTGATAACTTCTCTGTGATAACAAAGCTGCGTTCATTTCCAACTTCACCTGTTTCTAACTTGTAAATGGCATCAGGGGAAAGATTTTTGTGAAGGCTCTGACATATTTAACTCGGCACTTAATAATAAATAGCAATTGACAATAAATAACTATCCTGAGTTGCTCAATGACATGTATTCTTTCATGTTGCTAACATGGGAATCCTTCCAAGTCTACCATCCATTATATATGATGTGAAAGCAGCACAAGACTCAAGGAAGCTGCATACAGTCACTGCACCCAGCATGGAACTATTGTTGTTTTTACATTTCTGTACAAATAAAACAAACAGGGTGCAATGTGTTATTCAGTAAGTTTTAGATATGCCGGACAAGGCATTTTTGAAATTTTGCCTGTTAACCCTCATTCTCAGTCTAGCTAGGCCAAGCTAGGCCAACAACATCCGGACTATAGCACTCTACATAAAAGCACAGTTCCCAAAAAATTAAAACCCATCCTTTAACCCCTAGACACCTGGACTTCCATCAGTTTTCTTCACCAGCATTTAAACCTCTGAAACCTAAAAAACAAACAAACAAACAAACAAAAAAAACATGGGAGAAAAATGATGAGAAAAATGTAATAAGCACAAAAATGCTAAAAAGTGACAAGAAATTTATCTTAGAAAACTATCTGGGAGGATTATTGGATATGAACAAAAAATGGGGTGAAAGTGTGATAGAATTATGGTACAGGGGGAAAAAATCCCTTTTTGTTTCATTTGTGTTTTTTAAACTGTTCTTTCTTTTTCCTTTGTGTACTTTTTAGATAGTTTTAATGTAACTTTTTATAACCCATTTCTTGTATTTTTTTTTCACCATTTCTTTTTAAGTTGTCTTTTTTAAGTTGGCAGCTCTCTTGTCACTTGGTCACTTGGCACTGATGTGCTATAATAACTAAAGCAACTTACGAAGGCTCTTTAAAGAAAAGTATAGTATAGTTTCCACTATGCAAACGCTGAGATCTCTGCCAGCACGTTGTCTCACTGCTTGCCAGAATGACTGCATGAGGCCTGCAGACTTACTGCTGGAGGCTGGATTCAGCTGCGTGTTTGCAAAGCCCTGCACTATTACTCACACCTCTTTCACTGTGAGTGCATGAATGAAGTCTCCTGACATGGTACCAGGATTTACAAAAGTGCACTGGGTGACTAAAAATAAACCTACTCTGTGCATTTTAGTTTAATGTCAATGCTAATCATGATTATACATTGATTGCATTAATAAAGCAAACCCTCTCGGCTCCTCTGGCTGCAGATTCAGGCAGGAGAAGTCATTGTACTGCTGCTTACTGTAGTTGAAGTGTTGCCTAACTGCGCTGACATCACTCTCTTAAAATAACCACAGTGCACATCATTAAACATGTACAACGTGGTAGCAGGGATTTCAGTGTCTCCTGAAATATGAAATCAAATTAACAAAAGGCACATTACCAGACTGTGTTCGGGAGGCCATATGTGTTTGCTTATAAGAGCCCCACTGCAACATGATAATGTATGATTATAATAATGAACTCTGGCCATTATGAAAGCCCACCCCAATGCTCCTGCTAAAAATGCAGGGCTGTCCCTAAGGACTATTTTTTGTTATTGATTAACCCTTTTAAACCCGGGGCGACATCACTTTTCAAGTGCTGCTTTCAAATGCCTTTCACGTAGTATTAAGTATTAAACCCTTTGAACTCTGTGCAAATGGGTTTGATTAAATGGCAATAAGCAACTTGCTAATAAATGATCCACAAACTGCAAGAAAATAGTAGATTTAGTAAATTATTTTTAAAAAGCTAGGGAAAAGATATATATAACTGTCATAATAACATACTTAAAATTGTGTTACAGAATTATTAGAATCTTTAATGCACTTTTTTTCAAGGTCATTTCCTTTTTAAAAAATCCATTCTGTTTATGACAGATTTTCAGGTAATTTTCTTTGAACGTTTTACCAATACTTATTACAAAAATACTTTTTTGCCTCTTATTTATAACTGTCTTTTTCTTTCTTTCCTTCTTTCTTTCTTTCTTTTTTTGTTTTGTTTTACTAATTACTACTTTTTTTTGTTGTTGTTGTTGCTCATTGCATTATTCCCATGTTTCTTTTTGGGGGATGCAATTTGCTCAGGTTTGAAAGGGTTAATTTGTAGATTATTTTCTGTTAATCAGTTAACTATCTGATTTAAAATATCTGCGACAACATGCCCTTTTATAAAAAAAACAAAACAGACAAACAGACAAATAAAAGACAAAGTATGTCGTGCCAGTCTTTTGAATGAGTACTGAATTTATCAACAACATGCCCTGAAGCAACCAGAACTTTTTCTACTAACAAGTAAGCAGACTAAGGTGCAGTGGCTCATTCTGCCATGCCACAGAACTCCTGTGATCTAAGAACTATTAATAAAACATATGGTGTCACATTATAGTGCCACACACATGGCTTTATTTCAGTAAGCACAGCCAGTTTAACATAAGAACAGTGTTTGATGGAGAAATCTCCATCGGCTAAATCTCTGTGACCCTTCACATTCACAGATGAAAGGCATCAAACTGTCCATTTGCATTACAGTGTATGCACATGACGTCACTAACGCACATTGCTATGGTTACCGAGGAGTGGCAAACACACAAACAAGCAGGATCTGCCATCATGCATTAACATGGAAACAAGACTAGGTCAGAACCTAGTATGTGACTGAACTGTGTATAAAATCCCAGAGGGCTTTTAATTTGAAACAGGAAGTGGCGGCATTCACTCCATCATGGATTTTGCTCCGCTGTTGTGCTCTGGCCCAAAAAACTCATGTAAATAAATGTTAAAATGAAGGCTAATACAGTTAGACACAGTCACACAGCAGAACCTCCTGATTATTTACACAACCCTCTTCAGCTTAGATTACCCTGAATGAAGTTGTTTTTATTTTCAGATTTCTATTATATTACATTGTTATATACATTATATATACATATAATCATATTACATATTACATTTCTCTATTGAACATCGCACTTGTCAGTTGCTCTTCTCTAACTGCTGCGCAATGCGTTTTTCTGTCAATTTTTGTGGGCACAAATAAAAGTTGAAGTATTTTCAACTTTTTCACTCACTGACTCACACACCGCTCATCAATGTCATTTTTGGCTACGCACATGCAGTATGTGCACACAGTCTTGCTCCAGGCACCTGGTGTGATGCGTCTCTGTGTGATCACCCCTTAAAGCATTGCGGGGTGAGTGGGGACGCGTTGTCCATCTTTGTATGCAGTCCATGGTTGATCTACATTAACTAGGACTCACTATGCAGATATAAAAGACACATTCTAAGGCAAGGAGAACACAACGATTCTTATTTTTGGGTGATTATACACTAAAGAAAACAGACTTATTAGATAATATTCAATTTCTGCAAACATATCCCCCTTTTTTCTAAACACTAGAGGTCTACCTAGGGGTAGACTTTTGATTGACATTTTTAAGGACACGTTTGGTCCTTTTGGGTGACAGCAAGTCCATGAGTCTGCCAACAAATATATGAAGTGCAAATCACTGCACTTGCCTTACTATTATTTCAGCTCAGATGACTTAGCTGTGGAGGCAGGAGTGTGGAGGAGGCTGAGAGAAAGTGACTCATATACAGTAAGTGATTTGCATCTCCTGGACAGGTCGAGCATTCCCTCTGTGTTAAAAGGCAAAACGTGCCTTCAAACAACAGTTAGGCCTTCTCCTCTCTTTCACTGGAACACACTCCTGCATGTGCATAATTGAAGCTGAAGATTCCTGTGGAGGCAGGAATCAAGAGCTAACTTGGCTCCGTCTTCATGACAGCGTCAACTCGCTTTTCCTTTGTGTTCCGAGGCCTTGTATTTTAGAGACACTGTCATGTCTTCCTCCTCTCATCTCTCTCTCTCTCTCTCTCTCTCTCTCCGGGACAGCATGCTCTCTCATCACGCTCCACTGAACAACCCATCTATTAGACAGAGCATGACTGATTAAATCCTTTGCAGATCCCATAAAATGAAAAAATACAGGCATGCACACACAGCAGCAGAGATCTGTGCGCGCCACGCTCCACTTATCTCAGATGACCAACAACGAGCTGTGTCACGAGCTAACATTTTCTAATTAGGCTTCTTGTGTTGTGAGTCGGAAGCCTTTGCTTATGTGTAAACACAATTTTTCAGAGGATGTGAGCTTTTGATCAGCTTACACCAGTTGCAGGGACTCTGGACAACATTTATAAGATACAAAATCATATTTTTTTTCTAAATGCATTTTATAAGTCAGTGGCATAAGTATTCATGTCTTGTATTGTCTTCCTACAGTTTACATTTCTGGGAGATGGACAAGCTAACTCGAGCACTCTTGAGGATTATCGATCTTGAGTGTATCAGACACATTTCATTAGTATCAGTGATGTCCTGAGTCAATATGTTGGATGTATTGGGGCTGACAAAGACATTCTTCCATTGACTGGTATCATCTACTGTGTAGTCTGTTCTTTTCTTTTTACTCAAGGTATACCAGCTGTCAAAAACACCACAATGAAGCCTACTCTGGGTTTCATAACAAGTGGTCTTGATGTGTCCATAAGTTATCGTTATTTATTTTTCACGATGAGAAAATGCACTTGTGGTGTGAGAGTGTGTGAAAAGTGTTGGTCACGTGTATCTTATTGTCAACGCAAGAGTCATCAGCCCTGTCAAGTTACCAAATTCATTATTTTTGTGCATGTCACACAGGTGCTTTGTTTACATGCATCAGCGCATGTAAACACCAGATAGTATCAGAGGATATCCCGTGTAAACAATTGACCTGAAATCTTCAATCAGATTGACTTCAGTCAGATTGAGAAAAAGTGTGCATATAAATCTCGCTAATAATTACAAAGAAAACAACCACTTCAAACTAAGTAAACAGCAATTTGTTGGTATAAAAACTGCTTTTTATGGCACTTTCCAGTTTAAAAAAAACACAGCAATGTATCTGTAAGACCAATTACTATTCATTAGACCATATCGCTAGAAAACTGCAACAATGTCTCTGTCTCTGGAAAGTGCAGTGCAGTCTTGGTATAAAAAAGTCACTTTTCGCACCTATATCCTGACAGGAAATGCAGCAATGTCTCTAAAAAACTTCACTTAAAACTGACTGACAGACTGAAACTGCCATCACAGCACAAGAAAGGCTCAAACAAAAATGATCAAAATGTAAAGAGTGGATGCTGAAATACCCCAACTTTTAGTTCCTAGACTGAGTCAATCAAAACAAAATTAACTTCTACATTTCCCATAAATCAACACCATATTGTCTTTTGATGGACCCCCTTGACCTGCTAATTGTGGATACTTTTCCAAACCTCCTAGGTTGTAACACAAGCTTTCTGTAAAAAAATATTTTGCTTCCTTATTGACATCATTTGTGTTATTTTGTCGAACTGGAAAGCAATTATCATTAAGGCCACACAAGACACAGACAGCTGAGTAGTACTCTGCATGAGAGAGTAATTGATTCTGACTAAGCAGCACCCTCTGATGCTAAAAAATGAAGCCAACACGGAAGTGCCAACACCTGCAGTTCCTCTATTGTCCACTTGAGGCTGACTCCAAACAGAGTCAATCCCCATAAGACCCTCATGTTAAAATAACCAACTTTACAGCAGAAATAAACATGTTTAAAATCAGTATCTGGTTTGATCCGGCAATGCTTGAAGACCTCTGTTGCTACCATGCAGCTCTGAGCAAACAGCAGGCAACAGTGTCAATTCATATTATCTGAGTGTCAGTGAGCAGAGCTTTCAGAGAGGTCCTTTTGCCTCTATTTCAGTGATATTTTGCAAGTTTCCCACTGCGCTTGGTTTGAAACTACATTTAAATTTCATAATAACTAATGCGTGCTCTCTGGATAAAAGGTGCTCTTTTCTGTTTTTTATAAATAGAACAAGGGTTCACAAATCTGCCTCTGGATCTGAAAGAGTCTTAAATCCTTTGAAACCTGAGATACTCAGCTTGATTTCTTTCAAAAACATGGGAAGAAGGCATTAAGCACCTTGACAAAATGACCCAAAAATTGGCATGAAAATAGTAAAAAGTTAAAAGAAAACTACCTGAAAATGAACACAAGAAAAGTTAAAAAAAAAAAAAAAAAAAAACGTAATTAAACAAGGAAAACAAGGACCTGAAAATTTGAAGGAAAAAAGGAGGACTGAACCTTTTTGATCAGTATTCAGAGGTTTAAATGCTTGTGAAAGGTATCTGAATGCAGCAAAAGAAATGTGTCCATCTAGGTTTCAAAAGGGTTAAAAACCATTAGTGATATCCACAGAAAAGCCACATTGGGAATCAGGTTCCCCCTTAACCCTTTAAAACCTGGGTCAAAATCATTTTTTCTTGTGCCACATTCATACACCTTTCACAAGTATCTAAACCTTTGACCCTGAACAAATTGGTAAGATTCATTTGAAAAGAAGTGTCCCACAAATTGCAATAAGTTAGTCTGTTTATAATTATTATTTTTTTATAAAGCTGGAGAAAAATGTCCATAGAACTATATTTACACTTTTCATAATTAAATACTTAAAATTGATTTACTGAATTATTATAATTTTAAGCACCATTTTTCAGACAATCACCTAACTTAACTTTCCAGTGTTTATATATTTTTTCTTTTTTCTGTCTTTTTTCCCCCCATGTTTCTTACTTTCCCAGGTTTCGAAGGGTTAACTTGTGACTTTAACTGTATTTTCTGTCGAAAGCCCTCAGTCCTACAGCACTTAGAGAATATCCAGGCACATTCATGACAGCAGTGATTGTAACTGGAGGTAAAACATTCCAGTTGAGAGCATCTTACCATTAGCTTTAGTTGAGTTGCAGTTAAGTTGTGAAGCTGTGGTGTGTCCCGGAGGCCCCTGCTGGCCCCCTACCCTGCTCCCTCCGGCTCCATGTACAAGCTGAGGACCTTTAATCAAGTTGCTGTGTTCCTTTCTCCAGCAGTCCCGGTGCAGTGGAGGATGATGGGATCACAGGAGTGCATCCAGCGGGTCGGTGTTCTGCCTCCTGCTCGGCGGCTCCGGGAGCAGCAGCGCCGACGTGCAGCCTCGGCCTCCCGGTCCCGACTCCATCTGCGGCTCCGATCACTGATCGGAGAGACACACAAGACTCAGCTGTAACGGAGCCGACACTCCGGTGTGACACAGTGAGTGTGGGCGGTGGGAGGATGACAGAAGACGCTCAGAATGCATGCAGACTCTTCTAAAAGGATGCTCTGTGTGATGGTGACGACAGGTGGGAGATGGAGCCGTCACGGTCACGGTTTGTCCGATAAACGCGCATCATGTCTCTGGACTGTGTGTTTGCGCTCTCACTGTGATTTTGGAAACAGACAACAAATCTCTCTCCATGATCGCAGATGCAACAAATGCTAAAGCCTGCGCGAGAATGAAATGTTTGATGCAAAGCAAAGCGCGGACTTACCTGCGGCGCTGAGAGCGGGATCAGTCCGGAGCCTCCTCAGTAATCCAGGTCAGTGAAGATAGTGGCTGCGCTCCATTCGCCTGGAACGATGTGCCGCATGTTACGTAGTAAACAGGGCGGGGAGCCCCGGTTAAATCAAGTGCACGCGGCACATGAGGCGGAGGAGGCTGTGACGTTTCATCTGACTGTCAAACAGCTGCAGGTGCTGGCAACTATGGGAACCAGTCTGCGAGTAAGAGGCCAACATGTACATTTACGCAACTACTGTTGTTAAAGGAACACGCCGCCTAAACTCTGAGGTGCTATTCCCAGGAAAGTTCAATCAGTACTTGTGAACATGAGCCGCTCTTTCTCAAAGCCAGACATCAGAGAAGGAAGTCTCAAATGTGTGATGTCACCAGGTAAGTCTAGAGCGGCTCCACAGACAGTGAATAGAAACCTGATTTTGGGGACCCACGGAATGTTTTCCTTTTTTTTTTGTAAATTGAGATTGTATTTTGAGTATGCATAAGGTGCCAGAGTGCATAAGACAGCATCAAAATAGAGCTTGTTTATATAAAAAAAAAAAAAGTGCCAACTAAGGATCCCTCCACAGAGATCTTGGCTAAGTCCCTAATGCTCTAAAATCCAAGAAACATCTTAAGATCCGAGGAATGTCGTAAATCATTAGAAATGTACTGAAATCCTTGAAATGTCTGAAAATCCTAGAAACGTCCTAAACTCCTAAAAATGTCCTGAAATCCTTGAAATGTCCTAAAATCATAGAAATGTCCTAAAATCCTAAAATTGCTGAAAGGTCCAAAAATTTTAGAATTGTCCTAAAATCCTCGAAATGTCCTTAAACATTCCAAAATCTTAAAAATGTCCAAAAATCTTTGAAATGTCCTAAAATTCCCCAAATGCCCTAAATCCTAGAAACATCCAAAAATCCTTGAAATGTCCTGAAGTCCTAGAAATGTCTTAAAGTCCAAGAAACATGTATAGGACTGCTGCAACTGGCCGCTGTCATTTAGCAAAAGTGGCCCCCAAGCAAAGCAAGCTGAGAATCTCTGCTTTAATGGATACATCCGTTGCTGATTTCGGTCTACACATAAGATTTGTCGATAATAATTTTCTTAAAAAATCACCAGTCTGATTCTTTGAGAATATATGTTCCTGATTGGAGCTGCTCTGTGAGACTGTGAGACCTTTGACGTGTTTACTGTACACATCACAACAATTCAGAGTCAACAGCTGCATGATACTGCAGGCAGCTGACTCACATCATGATTGGCACAACACTGCAATTAACAGAGAGAAACACAGCAGTCAGGCAGGTAGCTGGAGGAGTGCCCCAGCTCATTTCCCCCCTCTGAAACAATCAACTCCTTCAGACGTCTCACATATAACGCCTCCGTCTCCCGCAGCAGCCGTGGGTCATAACTCACACACTCGAGTCATGTTCTTCAAGTTCATTTGTGCTGTGCTCACCAGGTCTCTGTTTCTCTTCCTGTCCCTCATCGGAGTGTGGAGAGTGGTGCGGGTGAAGGACGATGGACTCTACTGGCTTCTCACCGGCCTCTATCTGCCTCTGGTGGGGGAGATGATCCTCACCCTGAAGAGGAGGAGAGGGAAAGATTACAAATGGTATCAGCTAGACCTCCCTTTTTTATGTCAGCAAAACACATTCAGAATATTGAGTGAGAATGTAACTGGCTGCCTGTTATCTTCAGATTACAGCAATACTTGTGTACTGACATTTTATTTCCCCACAGGTTTTCTCCTGCCATCTTCCTCTTCCTCATCAGCATCATCCCATCATTATGGATTTTAGAGCTACACCACCAGGAGAACAAATCTGCTGACTCAAGGGTATCATCCATGTATTTGACTCTGTCATATTGTTTTATACTGAAAGTTTCATGCTAATATACTGCATTAACAGAGTCCTAAACTCTGTGTCTCTTATTCTAGTGTGAAAAACTGGACTCAACTGAAAACATTAAGAGCATTTTCAGATTTCAGGTAGGTTTCAGAACTGTGCAAATATTTAAATTTTTATTTTATTAAAAAAACATATTTTTCCTGAATATAGATTTAGTTAAAATAAGAGGGATATAGAGTTGACGTTCTTTGGTTTGATTATTTAAACCATGCCCTTTTATTTCATAATATTTGCATGAGCTCTTTGAACCCTGAGCAAATTGGCTTTCTTTGTAAAACATGGAAGGAAGGCAATGAGCAACGGAAAAAGAAATGATCCAAACATTAGCAAAAAAAGTGAAAAATATAAAAAATATTGTGAAAATTAGTAGTTATAACAATAATAATAATGACATTATTATTATTATTATTATTATTATTATTATTATTATTATTATTATTATTATTATTATTATTATATTCTTTAAAAAAGACAAGAAAGTGACCTGTAAAAAGTGCTTAAAAATCATAATAATTTTTTAACATAATTTTAAATATGTATACATATATGATCATTATAATTCTAGTATCTCCTTAGCTTTAGGCGTTAATATTTTTAGTAGTATCCTATCATTTGGCAGTGGCAAATATAACTGTGTTGTAAAAGTAAGCTTACCTGTAGTTTCCCTAAATGTTTTTAACAACTTTGTGTAAATTTATAGAATGCTGTTTTGTGTTGAGAAACATACAAGTTTTTCAGTTATGGTAGAAGAACACTACCGTACTACAGTATTTTCTGCAGCTGTGTTTTTCTGTATCGTCACGTCTGGACAGCGGGGCTCTCTTCCTGTCCAGTGTCTGGTGATGCTGATTGACCTCAAAGAGGCTGTTGTACAGCTGCTGGTATTTTTCCTTCACTACAGCAGCGCATTCATACAGTGGCTGCCTTTAATGAAACAGCCGCCCTCAATCACAACAATCACATGCTCAACATGAAAAGTCCAGTCTGCACTGTGAATGGATGATGTTTGCTTCCCTATTTACACTCTTTCCACTCAGAATATCAGTAACCCTCAGTGCCTCTCCTTTCACTTTTTCCTAAAACCAATACCAATAAGCAACTTGCTATGGAATTAGTAGATTTAAATTAAAAAAAAAAAAAAAAAAAGCTAGAGAAAAAGAGTGCTACAGTATATCTCATAACTGTATTTTAAAAATTATTTTACAGAAATATTCAATTTTTAAACTTTTTTTTCAGTATATTTCCCTGTTGTTGGTGTTTTTTTTTTGTTTTGTTTTGTTTTTTGTACTTTCCAGTTTGTTTTTAGGTTTGCCTGTTTGGGTGTTTTGTGCTGGTTTTCAGGTCATTGTCATGAGTTTTTGTGCTTGTTTGTTTTGTTTTGTTTGTCACTAATTTCTTCCTTACTTCTGGATCTTCTTTTAATCCTAATTTGTTTATTGCCTTCTACCTTGAAATAAATCAAGCCAATTAGCTCAGGTCTAAAGGGTTAAAAACAAAAAAATATGAAAAGTAAAGGAGTTACCTTTTACATGACTGTATGACTTTTTCCCATGTGGACACACTCTACAGGGGACATCTCTGTCCTCAGTGTGTGCCAACGACTGGATCCTGGCTTTGCACCAAATCCTGCTCATCTTACTGATCTTGGGAAAGTGGCTGCTGCCGGCCACTGGAGAGCTGACCAGAGACCAGCTCTCCCAGTTACTGCTCATCTTTGTGGGCACAGCTGCCGACATACTGGAGTTCACCTCTGAGACACTATCTGATGTCAGGTGAGTAACAGGAAGGGGGGGGGGAGCAGGAAGGTGTTTCACTTCACATGCTGTCTTGTAAAACAATAAGGTGAAATTAAATGTGTGTGTGTGTGTGTGTGTGTGTGTGTGTGTGTGTGTGTGTGTGTGTGTGTATCAAAGGGACAGCAGTCCAGCTATGGTCTACATTATTTTGGCTGTGTGGACTTGGAGCATGCTGCAGTTTCCACTCCATCTCTCAGGTACGGCGGTAACACGGCTTGAAACGGAAATATGTATTCTGCTTTCTGCTAGCCTGGGAACCAGAAACATCTGCGAGCTCATCTTTTATTTGGTCTGGCAGATGTTTTTTTGGTTAACCTCCCATTCAAACAGATTTCTAGCTGACCTGGCCCACGCTGGGCCAATCACTACTGTTTATTAAACCCTTTGAAACCTGAGCAATTGGCTTGATTTCTTTCAAAAACATGTGATTAGGGTAATGAGAATCTTAATAATTATTAACTATTAATTAATTATTATTAATTATTGAAAATCCTAAAATGAAGTTTTGAAAAAAATGGCCCAAAAAATAGCCACAAAAAATGAGTAAAAACTAATGAGAAACTTACCTGAAAATTAGCAACCAAAAAAACCTTTTTTTTCTTTTTTTCTGTGATAAATTTTAAATATATAATTAGAACAATTATAATATCGAATAATCTACCCCTAATTTTGTTGTCATTTTCTTGTCATCTTTACTATTTTGTTTTTGCATTTTTCCCTTTTCCCCATGTTTTCAAAAGAAATCAAACCAATTTTCTTGGTCCCAGAGATTTCAATTCTTGTGAAAGGCAGCACATCAAGACTGATGCTGATCCAGGCTCTAAAGGCATGTTTGCTAAAATAACTGACAACCTGCTGAGCCTTAACCTTGTGCTCAACACAAAATTCATAACTGATGACGTCATTTTTGGCTTGTGCATCATTGCGCCAGGGACACAGCAGCAAGCATAAACTGAGCTTAGTGAAGAGGACAGCAGTTTATGCAGTTTTAATAACAACTGAGATGCCTGCAGCTGATGTGGGACACTCTGTTTAACTACTACTTTCACATTCTGATGATTCAAATGGCAACACTCACTCATATGTTGATGGTACACATCACAGCTCATCTTTGCACACTGTAGTCTGTTTGCATTTATCCATCACTCAGCGACATCATGTGCTTCACTGCTCTAAATGGCTGTGGACCTATACACCTGTAAACTATCACAATCTAGATCAGTGATACCCATTATGGCCTGCAGGCCAAATCTGGCCCCCAGTAAAGTTCTGCTTGGTCCCCCACCCAATTTCTAATACACAATAAAAATAAAGTGATTCATAATGGAAATTGTTTTTGTACTTTTAGTACACATAAGGTGTGAGAGTGCATAAACTATCATCAAAATAGAGCTTGTTTATTAAAAAAAGATAGAGGTCCTTGCTAAAAAATCCTAGAAATGGCAAAATATCTGAGAAATGTTCTAAAATCCTTGAAACATCCTGAAATCTGTGAAATTTCCTAAAACCCGTGAAATGTCCAAACATCCAAGAAATGTACCTGGAATTCTAGATACAGCCCTTTTTGGGTAATTGTTTTGTTCGTTTCAATTATCCTCATTTCCAGCAGCAGCAGACAGTTATTTCAGTAGTATATTTTATCTCGTGAATTGGTCGAGACCAAAAACAGCTCAAAGGTGAGTGCAGGGTGACCCAACACAGAAAACAATCTAACAGCAGATATTTGGAAAAGCATATGCTTCCATGGATCCCTACCTAACTGATTTTCTCCTTTGTCTCAACAGTAATGCATCCTGCATCCTCAAGTGACTCCTCCGAGCCTGCGCCCTCTCTCCTCTCTCATCTCAGGACTGATATCTGGAGCACTATGGAAGCTTTGTTCATCCAGGATGGGCCCTTCCTGGTGGTCCGTCTCACTGTCATGATCTACTTCAAGGTGGTCCACCAGATGCTCATCTTCTTCACTATTAAAAACTTCCTGGTTGTCATTCTCAACATCTACCGGCTCTCTGTCCTCATCTGGGACAGGACCTCCTGACTATGGATGTAAGCGCTCTGCAGCAAGACTTTCCAACAAATAATTCCATAGTACTGCTTTGTTTAAACTCACAAATGATATTTTCTCTGCATCTAATGTAAAAAAATAAATTGTTGCAATTTTTATTGACCTGTCAAAGGCGTTTTGACCTGGTTGACCCCTTCCTTCTGCTATATAAACTTTACTCTGCTTGTCTGGTAATGCATTACTTTGGTTTAGTTCTTTTCTTCATAATAGGAAACAATGCGTTGTTTTACCAGGAAGCATTCTCAGATATTAGTACAACAACTAGGTGTGCCTCAAGGCTCGACTCTTGGTCCATTTCCATTTTTATTAACCCTTCGGAACCTGGGCAAATTGTTTGATTTCTGTCAAATACATCAAGAATGCAATTAGCAACAAAAGAAGGAACGACCCAAAAATTAGCATGAGATTAGTAAGTACAAGAAAATTACTTGAAAATGATCACAAAACAAGAATTAAATAAAAAAGGGTACAGTTTAGAAAAAAATCTGAAAAACCTGAAAAAAATGCTTTAACCCCTTAACAGGCATTGCAACCGAATGGTAGACTTTTTTTTGCGATCAAATTGCTTCACTAAAACCTTGGTAAACTCCAGTTTAATTTTATACAAATGTTTGTATACTGTGCATTTTAATATTTTGCTTATACTGTCATGCTGTTCAGTACTATTTTTATTATACTGCACTGATGATTTTCTTATATCATATATTTGTGTTGTTTTTAATACTAAATATTTATTATATGTATTTATTTTAGATTCATTTTGGTTGGTTACAGATTTACAGATATTTACAGTTACAGATTTTTTTCCCGCTGGACTTTTCATTATCATCTACTTATTTTTTTGTATTTATTATTATACGCCAAAAAAAAAAAAACATATATTTTTCATATACAAAACAATAAAAGTCACAGAATGGAATTCATCTGGCTATAGGAAACATGGGCCGAAGGTTGTAAAACAGGAAATGAACGATGATCGATCAATCACGTGCTTAACATGTACTACACACGTACATCCCATGGTACATCCAAACAAACAGGCTCCAGTGAAAAAGAAATGCTTTCGATTGGGGAAAAAAAATAAAGAAAACAAAGTGTAACTTGACACTGGAAGGCCTCCTGTAAGCAGTTCTTTCAGGAACTGGAGCAGCAGTTTGATGGGCTGTTGGCATGGCAACGACAAGAGCGTCAACATGTCCGCTGGAGCGACACGTCGTGAAAAAAGAGAGCAACCAAAAGCCAAAGATAATAAGATACAGGTAAGAACCACGGAAGTTAAAAGAGAGCAATGACAGCAAAGATAATAACTGAGCATAGCTGCGTGTAAACTTTTCGACCTAACCAGAGCATGTGCTTCTTTTCCTCTCTAAGAAAGAGCAGAGTGTGATCCTCCAGTGGGAAGCTCTGCCGCCGCAGCTCATCCAGGAGCTGCTGAGCAAGAGTCTGGACCAACTCCAGAGGTCAGTCACCTTACCGACAGACCCACTCTATGGGCAGACTCACCTCCCTGCTAGCTTTTACGCGCTAAACTTAACTGGCTAACATGATGCTAAAGGTTGTGCTGTGTAGTTCACACGCTCTGTGTAGTTTAATCCCCATTTTACAGCTATTTAATTACAATGTTCATTGCATTTTGATTTTATTGTTATTTTTGAGAGGGGAGGGAGTGGTGCAAAAAGCGGGGGGGGGGGGCAAATAGCTTGAAAGCGCTATAGGAGGGACTTAGGTTTGGTATTTTAGCTTTGATAAGGGGCATACAACTATAAGTGGATGTATTTTGTATTTATTGTATCACTTATTCTTTATTTTTTTTTATTTTTACATGAAATAAGAACAGCCCACACGTTCACCTAAAAGAAAGAAACGCCACACTGAGGACATGAACTCAGTCTCCTCATATGGCCCAGATGTTTCATCAGCATTTAAGTCACTTTTTCTGCATGCATAATTCATGCTGAACTGAAATAGTATTTATCCAGATCTGCTCTCTCTGTTGTCTGTAGTGAAGTAAAGGAGATTCTGGGCTTCAGGAAGTACCAGATCTCTATGAAAGAAGCTGCCCTGCTGGATTACTATGTCTGTGCTTTGTGGTGGGCCAAAGAGGCCGGCTTCAGCCCCACGCAGATCTCCTTCACCATGGCTGTGCTGCACAGGCTGCTGGAGAACATCAGAGGTGTGACTGCCACCCACTCTCTCTGACAACTGTGCATTTCTCCCATTAATCTCCCCTCAGATGCTTATTATTGTAATCTTTCGTAACCCTAAAGCACTTTATAACCCTGCTATGGAAAGTGCCATATAAATGACATTTTATCTACCAACTAGATACATTAAATGCAGTATTTATGCCTTATATTAAAATATATCACAGTGCATAGTATACTGCTGTCTTCCTGACATTATCAGTCCTTTATCAGCCATTCCTGACACCCATTGATTTCCATTCATTACTGTATGTATGAAAAAATAAGTCAACATTTATTGTTGAAACTTTTGTAAATGTGTTACAGTGTACATCAAGTCTGCATTGCGTCATTACTGTAGCATAGGGAGGGCAGTTAAAGTGAAGACTGATTTAGAAAAAACTCCACTCTGCATTAACATAAAAAGATAACACTGTCCGAGTCTGACAATAGATTTTTTTTACTGTAAAGACATGAATACCCACAGGGTACTAATGTTAACAACATTATTATGAAAATATTAAACTCTACAGGCATTTTAAACAATTTGTGTGTTTACAGCATGTAGGCCTACATCAGTGGTACTCAACTTGCATTGCTTAGGGGCCATGTTTGCAAGGGGCCGGTCACAGCAGCCCCGTACATGTTTTTAGGAATTTAGGACATTTCTAGAATTTTAGGACTTTTCAAGGATTTTTTTAAGTTTCTAAAATTTAAGGTTTCTAAGATGCCAATACATTTCTCAGATTTCAAGACATTTCAAAGATTTTAGGACATTTCGAGGCTTTTTGGGATGTTTGTAGGATTTTAGGACATATCCGTTATTTTAGGACATTTCTAGGATTTAAGGACATTTCATGGATTTCAGGATTTCAGGAGAACGTTTGGAGGGCTTTAGGATTTTTAAGCCATTTCTTGGATTTTAGAAGTTTTTAATTTTAAATTTTAGGATGTATTTAGGATTTTACGATGTTTCTTGTATTCTAGAACATTTCTTGTATTCTGAACATTTCTAGGATTTTAGAATGTTTATAAGATTTTCTCAGATTTTAGGACATTTTTAAGATTTTAGTACATTTCTAGGATTTTAGAATGTTTCTAGGATTTCTAAGGTACAGATACAGAAACAGAACATTTTAAGTTTCATGCAGATATGATTTCTTTCGTGCTCATGAATGCAGGAATAATGTGACTTTAGCAGATTATTTAGTTGTTCCGTTTTTATAATTTTGTAGATATAAAAAAAAAAATTTAATTTACTTTATGTCACTACAATACAGAAACGGTAGTTATTTAAGTGCAGTCGCTACATAAACATGTCTCCTATCAAATATATCCGAATGACAGCACAAAATTTTGCTTTGTCATCATATTCCAGAGAAACAGATGGGTTTAGTGGAGAACGTGATGGAGTTCACTAAAGCCTTAAGTGCTGCCAGCCAGTGCTCTGCTGCAGAGAAAGACACCACTCCACTGCTGGACAGAGAGGACGCCACGGCGCTCATATGTTACATTACAAACAGGTCAGAGGAATCCTTTACACACTCTCATATTCACCGGTTAAATCTACATAGGGATATTTTCAGGCTGTGTGACTGGTTCAGAGACACCTGAAAGGTTACATTCCCACTGTAAGTCCCTGCCAGCATGTCCATGTGGGCTCAGCGTGGGTCTTATGGGCTGGCATAAAACTGTGTCCATCCATTTGCTCGATGCAGGCCCTGTGTGGGTTATGGTAGTGAGCACTAACCTTTATTAACCTACATGGCTGACAACACATTCCATACAGATAGGTCCCAGTGTTGCACTGCACCCCAATTTTGCCCCATTAGTCTCAAAAAGAGGTCCTTCAGATCACTGTGTGCATGAGCTCCACATGTAACATACATTACATTCAACAACAACATGGGATACAGTGTGAGGAGCTGACAGACACATCTTTATGCCCCGCTCTTACTGACAGTGTGGGGGGTGGACATGTTGACTGGCTTCCTTCTGGAGAAACTGCTATCACATGCTGACGAGCTGTCACAGCATGTTTAGTAACACAGCATGGTGGGAAAACAGAACACATCCACAGCTTCTCAGTAGATTTCACAATTAGGACAATTTAAGGAAATGATGATGCAAATATTAAAAAAATAAAATAAATAAAAGTCCTAAAATCAGAATGTCCTAAAAAACATATAATAAATATTTTTAAAATCCCAGAAACATCCTGAAATCCTAGAAATGTCCAAAAATCAAAGAAACATCCTACAATCAAAATGTCCAAAAATCGTAAAAATGTCTAAAAATCGAAGAAACATCCTAAAATCCTAGAAATGTCCTTAAAATCCAGGAAATGTTCTAAAATTCAAGAAATGTTTTAAAATCCCAGAAACATCCTGAAATCTAAATGTCTGAAAATCAAAGAAATATCAACAATCAAAATGTCTTAAAATCCTAAAATTGTCCAAAATCCTAGAAACATTGTAAAATGCTGTAAATGTGTTAAAATCAAAGAGATGTCTTGGATTCCGAAAATTGTTCTAAAATCCTAGACATGTCTAAAAATCCAAGAAACATCCTCAAATCCTAGAAATATCCTAAAATCCTGCAATTGTCCTAAAATCCTTAAAATGTACTAAAATCCTACAAATGTATAAAATCCAACAAATGTCCTAAGCTTCTAGAAATGTTCTAAATATTTATCAATGTCCCAACATCTTAGTAATGTCCTAAAATTAAAGAAACATTCAAAAATTCTACAGATGTTCTAAAACCCTGTAAATGTCCTATAATCCTAAAATGTCCTTAAATGATTGTCATTATTGACTACATTAGTATATTTTTATTAGATGTAGAAAATTATTTTTTTTAAAAAGCGAGAGAAAACCATCTAGAGGAAAAAACTAAGGAAAAACTGTATGTATGATTTTTACAGATTTGAAAAGATTTGATTTTTAAGCACTTTCTGCAGGTCATTTCCCTGTTTGTTTTTTGAAATTTTGCTTTCTTTTATTAACGAATTTGCAGGTTCTTTTCTTGTTCTTTTTATTAGTTTATTGCTCATTCTGGGTCATTTCTTACCACATTTCTCAATGAAATCAGGCTGATTTGCTCAGGGTCTCAGAGGGTTAAATTACAGCCAGTATGTTATGGTATAGTTGTATGACTTTAGACAGATATGTAGCTCTGTAAGAGCTCTATAACAGCTCTGTGCTGGTGTAGGCTTTATTGTGTCTGAATAATGAAGGAGATGGCAGCCGACCCTGTGTGTTCTGTCGGCTGCAGCCTGTTTCAGAAATACAGAATCTACGAGCTGCTCTTCACCACATCCAGAGAGGAGCTACTGACGGGCACACGGGTGAGGGAGCCTGTTACCTCTGTGTGTGTGTGTGTGTGTGTGTGTGTGTGTGTGTGTGTGTGTGTGTGGTGTGTGTGTGTGTGTGTCTACATGCATTTAAATAATATCTGAAACTTGCTGTTTTCCAGAGGACAGTGGAGGTGTTGGGCTGTCAGGATGCTCTCACTCCCCTGGAGGAAGGCATCCCCACTCACTTCTTCCTCCAGGAAAACAGCTGTGGGACAAAGAAATGAAAAGGTGATGATGGACAGATGGATGGACGGACAGCCTCAGTGTGAGCTGGGACTTGTGATTCCTCTGTTGTCCACAGCAGGGCGTCATCTGTCTGTGCAATCACACAGTACATAAATAGTCCGTGTCATGTTTGTCCTCAGTTTTGCTTTGTTTCTGTATCATTCACACAACCCATGTTTTTAGACTGACTCACCAAGATAAAATGACAAATAAATGAAGTGATAATTAACTCTTACGTGCTTTTCATTCTTCATTTTTTGATCATTTTGGCTGTGTTCATGCATAAGGCATACATTTTGGTAAGATTGTGTATTTTGTTTAATCTTGGAATTTCCTGCTCAACTCCTACAATAAGTCTAAAATACACTTTGCAAACTAAATTGTTACATTCACTGTTAAGTGCAAAGAATGCACCATTGAAACCCATTCAAACGGACATTTTTGATCCATCATTGCAAGTCGATGGAGGAGAAAAAAAAACCCATAGAAATAAATCGATATTTTATGAAGCACTAAGGATCAGTTGGAATCTTATGTCCCCAAAATTAAATTGTAATTATTTTGGCAATATCTAAAATCAGAATAAGATCTCCTTTAGCTACACTGAATATACAGTATGTAGTAACTATATTTGACCGTTGTACAGATACACTGTTAACCTCACCAGAGTCAGTTTATATTAATAATGCAGAAAAGAATGCATGGATTTCAGATGGGATTTTACACCTGTGAATTATGTATAAGCTTATATGTTTGCATTCCACGCATAGTGTTGCCAAAGAGCACAGGCATTTCAGGAGTGTTGCTGTGAGGTCAACTTTACAATGAGGTTTTAGTTCAATCTAACCGTGAGGAAAATCATAACATCTGATAAAATGTAAATCCAAGGTCAAAACAATCAGACTGTGTTATTTTTCTTGATATTGAGTCATTTCACATGTTGAACGCAGATGAGTCAGCAGTATGCTTTCACTTATTGTCCGTGGTGTTTTTGCTGTGGAGCTCCATGTGGTGCCCTGGGTGCTCTCAGCCCTCCTTTCAGCGCGATGTTTCAGCTGGACTTCTGTTTTTAGCCGGTGCTGTTTCTCTCTGCATCCTCTCTGCCTCTCCTCTAGGATCTGTGGTAATAATAATCACTACATGTTTTATTTAGAAAGCTTTTATCCAGACACAATCTCAAACTGCTATGAGGAAAGAAGGCTCAAATAGGAAGAACTCTCTGTCAGTGTGAGTTGGGAGGATATTTGTGTTTCCTGGGATTCCAACTCAGCATGTGGCTGTCTTTATTATACCTCTTTGATATGGTTTACCCTTTGAAACCCAAGCATCAAACCCAAGGTTTGATTTCTTTTGGAAAGAGGGCCATTAGCAATTTAACAAACTATGGCCTCCAAATTACCAAGCAAAAAAAAGAGAGAGAGAGAGAGAGAGAGAGAGAGAGAGAGAGAGAGAGAGAGAGAGAGAGAAATAGGGGAACAAAGAAAAAAAGAAAAGTTAAAAAGGAGACAATTAACTTAAGAAAGTGCCATAAAACAGACAAATAAATAAAACTAATTTTAATAATTTCCTTGCAGCTACTTTTACTTTTTTGTCATCTTATTACCTGAAAATAATAATATAATATATATAATATATATATATATATATATATATATATATATATATATATATACACGACACAGACTCCATACATGTTTTTTTTTCTTTAAATAATCAATCAATAAATCAAATCATTATTAAATTATTAGACAGGCAGACATATATATATATATATATATACATAATTTGCTTATTGCCTTTCCCCCATGTTAAAAGAAATCAAGTCAGTTTTCTCAGGTCCCAGAGGTTTCAAGGCTTGTGAAAGGCATCAACAAAACTGAACCAGGTTCTAAAGGGTTAAAGTAATTAAAAAAAAATGCTTAGCCCATATACCAGCCTGAAGTTTATTCAGCTGTCAGAAAAAATGTTATTGCACCAGAGAATCTAAATAAAAGTATTCATATTTTATTCATAATGTTATTAAAAAGCTGAAATCAAAACCAGAAATTTCATTTGGCATGTTTGGGTGATGCAAGACAGTCGAGAATGTGATGCAGTGCTGCTGGAGCTGTGTCACTCTCACTAATGTTCATTCATGCTGTTTTATGTTGCACTCTTTGCTGAAAAATCTCATTACAAGTTAGTTCATTACCCGCCTCAGTGATAAGTAAAATCTGTATTTTTATTTTTATTTTTTTAGATAAAATGTTTTTCTCACTGTGTTTGTTTTTGGTATTGACTTCATCTGTAATGAAGGGGAAGGGTGTGTGTGTGTGTGAGAGAGAGAGAGAGAGAGAGAGAA